>NC_049985.1:6006984-6115801 GCF_000003815.2 Branchiostoma floridae | reverse complement strand
AATTAATTAAAAACAATATATGGACAGAATGTGCAGAAGGAACCTACAAGAAAGATCTTTGCGGGAAAATAGACAAGAGTTATTGTATGTATGTGTTTAGATGGCAGAATATGGTGCATAATTAAGTAATAAACTCGTTATTTTTCACAAATATTGTATTTTTTCTTGTTAAATAACATTATTATGCTATCAGCATTATTGCATCACCACAATTATTGTTTAGAAATTGATAAGACAAAACATTGTAGCAGCACTGTTGATTATGTAATATGCAACCAACCGCTTCTAGAACACATTTTATTTTTTCGAGTTAACCCCCTAACCACATTCTCTGATCACTGCATGTTATCTGTTGTCTTACGTACAAAATCCTCAAATCACCCTGCCAAAGAGAAACAGATAAGTGGAAACAGCAAACCTCTCTCTAAAAGATTCCATTGGAATGAAACCTCTGCACAAAAGTTTTTTCAATCCCTCGGCCAACCACACATTATAGATAGACTGAATAACCTTTCACTTAGAGGAACCAAAAGCGCAGCCCACGACATTGAAAACTACGTCTCGGATCTCAGCTCAGTATTAAGAGATGTCGGTTACAAATCATTGTGTTTAAAGATTAATAGAAAACGGCCAAGGAAAATAAAAAACAAGAAATGGTTTGACAAAAGCTGTTGTGAAATGAAACGGGAGCTAAAAAATCTGGCATCTTTACTCGAGAAAAATCCACAGAACTCAGACGTGAGAGGAAGGTTTTTTAAAAGGAAAAAAGAATATAGAAAACTATTAAAAAAAAAGAAACGAGACTTTCATCAACAAATCGTTAACCAACTGTCCTCTTTGAGGGAAGAAAACCCAAACGCGTTTTGGAACTTATTGAAGAAACTGAAGTCAGAGAAAACACAAGAGCCAAGTTCTCAAATAACGGATGAGGCGTGGTTAAAACATTTTAATAGAATAGACAAATCTTCCATCAGTGACTCAGAAACTTCAACTAATAACTCAACAAATGTTCAAACTCATTTTCCCTCCCCTCTCCCTCCTACAGAGAATTCCTTTTTGGACTCTCTGATATCAGCTAAGGAACTGGATATAGCCATCTCCAAACTAAAAAACAGCAAATCTAGTGGTAGTGATATGATTACAAATGAAATGCTGAAGTGTGGTAAACCAATCCTACAAAAAACACTGCTTCATCTCTTCAATTCATGTTTGCAAAACGGATACTTTCCCAAAGAATGGTCACTTAGTCATATAGTACCAATACACAAGTCAGGTGATACCTCAGTCCCAGACAACTATCGGGGTATCTCCATTATGAGTTGTCTGGGGAAATTATTCTCGTCCATTTTGAATACTCGTCTTGTGAACTATGCGGAACAGAACAGCCTTTTTAAACCTCAACAGGCCGGTTTTAGAAAAAACTATAGAACGTCTGATAATCTTTTCGTATTAACTACTTTAGTAAGCAAATATCTCAGTCAAAATTCACGTCTTTACGCATGCTTTGTTGATTTTAGCAAAGCTTTCGACTCTGTTTGGCGAGAGGGTCTCCTGTTCAAATTAAATAATCTTGGAATAGGAGGAAACTTCCTATCGACCATAAAAGACATGTATTCCAAAACTAATAACTGTATCAAAACCAACAATCGTCTTACCGAAACATTTGTAACTAACTGCGGGGTTCGACAAGGCTGTAATCTGAGTCCAACATTGTTTAATTTGTTCATTAGTGATATAGTATCTGAATTTGATAACTTTTCTAGCAATTCTCCTATTCTGTACAACATGAAAGTGCCATGTCTTTTATATGCCGATGACTTGGTTATCTTCTCAGAATCCCAACAAGGCTTACAGTCCTCCCTACTTAGACTAGAACAATATTGTAAATCATGGAAGCTGAAGGTTAACCTGAAAAAGACAAAGGTTATTGTATTTACAAAGGGAGGCCGCTTACCGAAAGATTGTAGTTTTTTGTTTGATAATAATGCTTTAGAAATAGTAACATCTTATTGTTATTTAGGTATTGTTGTATCCTCAGCTGGCACATTCAAAGCCAACAGCAAATACTTATACAGCAAGGGATTGAAAGCTCTATTTGGAATTAGACAATCATTAGACAAAGCAGACGCACCATTATCAGTTAAAAACAAACTCTTCGACACTTGTGTTAAACCTATTTTGTTATATGGATCTGAAATTTGGAGCTCATTCAAAAGTCCTATATCTTGTCCTATTGAAACAGTGCACTTGAAATTTTGTAAACACTCACTTAATGTTCCGAAAACTGCATCTAACCTTGCTGTACGCGCTGAATTAGGGAGGTATCCTATCCAACTGGAAGCCTCCCTAAACGCCATCAAATATTTCATTAGAATTCAACAGAATGTGCCAGCTGAGAGTCTGCAGGCAGACGCTCTCTTATGTCAGCTTAATTTAGATTCATCAGGTACCAAATGTTGGGCATCTGGTGTTCGCAAAACTTTGGAGGAGTGTGGTTACCCTTTTGTTTGGCAAGCCCGTAAGTCAACAGATCCAAACATATCCCACCTAATTTCTGCAATCCACCAACGACTGAATGATATTTATTTCCAGAATTTTCTAACCAACATTCATAATGATAATAAAGGTTTACGTGCGAAAAACAAACTCCGAACGTACAGACTACTGAAATCCACATACAATGAAGAGCAGTATTTGAAAATCACAAACATTCGGCATAGAACTGCCATTGCCAAACTAAGAATCAGTTGCCACCGACTGCGAATTGAATCGGGAAGGCACAGCCGCACTCCTCTAGAACAAAGAATCTGCCAATTTTGTACCTCAAACATGGTAGAAGATGAAGTGCACTTCACTGTTGATTGCGATATGTATGCGAATGATAGAAATACTCTATTTAGTTATATAGAAAGTAGATTCCCTCATTTTAGACACATGAGTAGCACTGACAAGTTTATATTTCTCATGCGTTTTGACAAACCGACAATAGCGAAACCCATACAGTCCTACATTTTCACTATTACCAAGAAGCGAGAAGAAGCCGAACTTTTGTGTTAGACTAGATTTGTGACACTTTTATGTATGTATATATCCTGATTTGTTGTGACCTGTACTTAGCCCAGTTGGGCAAAATTGTACAATAAAGGTCTTCATTCATTAATCATCGAGCGCAAATCGGATGGCGAACGCCCGTTAGTTGGGCGACGTTCGGGCGACGTTCACCCCACCCGACTTCCGATTGTTTACAAATATTGAATTTCTGGGAATGTGAGGGAAATTCTAACATTGTGGCCCCTGTGGCAGTATGTAGGCTGGCTTTGTGACACACTTTCCTTTTTTGTGTCATTTCTATTATGCCCGCGCATTCCATTCATTGGTTAAAAAGATTCCGACAACAAAATAAGCAACATTTATTGATCTCTTGCCTTTTTTGAGGAACGTTTTGTATTCCCTTGTCCGCGTGCAAGAGGTCATGGGAGGTTCATTATCATAAATTTATTCACCGTCGATCGCACGAGGCTCGCTTATATGTGAGGGGGACAGATTTTGGGCGAAAAATACGCAAGACCATCTTAAGATCTTAAAATCAGCCGACCTTCCTGCGATCGCGAAGTACGTCCGAAGATCGTATATAATGTGAGGGGGGTGTAAGTGCACGAAAGTACGACTGTGCTCTGACGCGTCGATCACGAACTGGATTGAGATGACTTAATTTTCCTTTGATAGGCCAACGTTACATTTGGAAACCTGGGCCCGGTCGTGCTGTTTGCGGAAACGAAAATAGAAATGTATACGTAAGAATGCATACAAATAATTCCCACTACTATCCTCTTCACATCTTGTGTAGCTTGGTGTCTATTATGTCATACCTTTCGTTCCCGAAAGCTTCGAATCACGGGCTCTCACCAGAGGGCTCTCAACATGCAATCCCGCACGGCCGCGCACGATGTCGCTGGCTACTATATGACTATATTTACATATATTAACAATATATCAATATTACACTATTACCAACTGTTACATACGTATGGGCTGTTTAAATGTAATTGAGTTTGTGGCTCGTCCGCGTTTGCCGCCCATTTCTTCTATGTTAAGATATGTGGCAACTCTCACAATGCAAAATAACGTTTATAGGTAAATACATAGAAGACTGATTTGTCGTTATGATGCAAAAGATTCTGAACCTACGACTGCCCTTGCCTGATTGTAACATGATACTTAGTAGATAAAGTTTTAAGATTTTATTTTTACGCTTTTGTTTGTTTTTAAAGTCATGTTATTAAAGCTTTGGTAAAACGACCGTACGGGCGTTCACCCCAAGAAATACCTGCGTTTCTATAGAGACCGCATTACGGACGGGTACCGGATTGGAAATGTGACGTAGGGTAAGAGAATCAAGGCACAAATTCACGCCGACCGAACAAACATCGTAATTCAACTTATACATGCGCAAAGCTCATGTAATTTTCTACACAGTGTCCATCTCGCTGTTGTGCACAGTAAAATAACTACATGTACTGCTTTTTCAAGTACCGCGGCTCTCTATTTTATACCCGAACAATTACTGAGGACGGGGGTCGTCCATGAATACTGTGTTATGCGACATTACACCTTGACGTCAGTTCAAGACGCCCCTCGCCACAACACCGCCCAAGGCCTGGTGTGCCCCGTGCTGAGTTTACCAAGTCAAACTAACCGTTAATGGGCCAGTTTGGAGAGTTTGTGGCACACGCCGCTGGAGTGATGGGTGTGGTGTTCGCTCATTGAAATTGACGTACGTTACTGATATGTCTTGTGGTTACAAATAAAGGTTGCAAAGTCAAGATAATGCCTTAGTAATGGACCTGTTTGGAAAGTTTGTGGCACACGTCGCTAGAGTCACAGGTGTGGCGTTCGCTCATTGTAATGACCTGGTCTGCCCTGTGCCAAGATTACAAAGTCAGGTTAATGGGCCAGTTTGGAAAGATTGTGCCACAAGCCGACAGAGCTAAGGATATGGCGTTGACACAGTGATGTCTACCGAGGTCCATACCAATCAGAACTCTGTATCCTCGCACCTAAGACCCTTGTCCTTCAGAAATAGCACGCAGAGCAAACCTAACACGTACCACAGTCTGACTCGCCTCTACAGACGGCAAAGATGTGTCCGTTTCTGCTCTTCATCGCGGCTGTAACTGTCTGTCCGGCTTCAACACAAGGTAGACTTATGATAAAGGTCTTCATTCATTTTAGCTGTAAAATATGTGGCAATGGTGTATCGATTATGAGTAAGAACTGCGGAGGGAATCTCAGGAGAGCGGCGTTTTTTAATGCACCCTGTGTGTGCACGTGTGTGTGTGTGTTGTTGGTTGGGGGATGTGATAGCTTGTTCCTTGCTTATTTTAGTGATGATTTACAAAAGTTCAGGTGGGACATTGTGGGATTTCTTTTGCAAATTTATGAAAATGGCAATTAAGCATCAAACTTCTGCGTTACTTGTCTAGCCGAAGTCGAACCAGAAGAAAGGTGTGGGGACAAAGAACGTGTTGACAATATTTCTTACTTCTTTTTTTTCTTTCTTAAGGCCAACAGTACCGGTACCTCACTACACAGGACAATTGGGCCTTTTATCAGGTCCTTTCGATCGGCCAGATGACCAATATCAACGTGAGGGCCACGTGTTTGGCGGCGGGGATGAGGTATACATGCCACTCCGTAGGTACGGTGGGGTGTGAGTACTACTGGGAACCCAGCTGCATCGCGTACGACACTGCTGGGATCCACTGTGACACTCACTGGGTCCTCGCCAATAATCTGTGTGGACCTGGAACAGATCCTCGGCATTGTCAGCCCCTTGACGACACCTTTGTGTACATCCCTGGCTGGCAGGTTGACGGTAGTGCTTGCGGAGTGGACTATGAGACTGCAACCATGTGCGTAGAGGGAGCAAACTACTACAACATGTACGCCCTGTGTATACGTAAGTACCCATGTACTCTCCGAGCAGAGGTTTGTGTCGAAATTGCTACCTTTTTCTAACTGGAGATTTAAAAAAGTCACAACCCTCCCCCACATACCCCAAATAAGCCTCCGTGTACTCTCCAAGCAGAGGTTGGTGGGGAAAAACTGTGACCTTTTTTTCAACATGAGATATGATAAAAAGGTCAATCTTCTCCCACCTACCTCAGTCTAGAGAGTACCAACATGTCACGAAGGCTTTATAGTCATGTTTTTCTGTGTTTTGTTTGTGTTTTTCTTTTGTTTTGTTTTGTCGGGGTGGAGGGGGTGATCCCTCATTTATCTTCTAACTTAAAATGTAACTAGAGTTCAGGGACCTCAGACCTCAATGAAATATTTATAGGTCTATTCAAAACTCTAACGTTATCTCCTATGTCTAGTCCCTACTTGTGCGAGATACAATCCATGTGTACACGGAACCTGCATGGAGGCTTTCGGGGGCTACACCTGTACGTGTGAAAACGGATGGGAAGGAACCAACTGTGATAGAAGTGAGTACTAGAACTGTTTCCTTGGCAGTTCTCTGTTCAGTCAATGACGCTCAAGAAATATTGATATTTCAATCTATCATTGTTGGATCATCTTAGGTATGGTGAATAAATGGCATTATACACAGCAATCAATTGAGACATAGAACGCTGTCGTTCAACAACAAAAACGAAGCCACCGGATGTATTTTGGCAGCTGAGTAACGTGATAAAGAAGTTACAACATGTGTATTTTACCACGATGTCATTTAACATTACATTTTTTTTTTCATTTACCCCAGACGTCAATGAGTGCGCGCCCTCCCCCTGTCTCCACGGCACCTGTACCGACGGTGTGGCGAGCTACACCTGTAGCTGTGAGAACGGCTGGATGGGACACCGCTGTGATCAAAGTTAGTATTCTCTTCCACTGACATAAAACTGTCCTTTTCCTGTAGTGACATTTAACAGAAGATATCTTTATTATAAACTGCCATTGTGGTTGGATTTTATACAGAAAAAGATAAGACAAAAAACAACAGAGACGGGGGGCGACCTACACTTTCTGATACGTATGACCCCCTCCTGCAAAAGTGGTGTGTTCCTGACGTCACTTCTGGAGATAGAAGGGTCATTCTGTGAACAAGGTCGACGGAGATCGACCGAAAATTTAGAGTTTAATTCATGTGTTGGAAGTAAAGTGTTATAAGACAAAAAAAATGTTTAAAACACTTGGT
Organism: Branchiostoma floridae; assembly: GCF_000003815.2. Taxonomy (NCBI): domain Eukaryota; kingdom Metazoa; phylum Chordata; class Leptocardii; order Amphioxiformes; family Branchiostomatidae; genus Branchiostoma; species Branchiostoma floridae. Next base: position 6,108,600 of record NC_049985.1, on the reverse strand, counting down.
GCACAAGGCTGTATAATACCTGTACTTTTTATCAGGCATCGATGATTGCGCGCCCTCCCCCTGTGTACACGGAGTCTGCACTGACCAGGTGGCGAGCTACTCCTGCTACTGTGAGAACGGCTGGACAGGACACAACTGTGATCAAGGTCAGTACTTTACCTCGTCACAAACTCGGCTGGTAGATAGAACATCGACGGATGGACTATATTACGTATATATGATGGTCGCCCGTATTGGAAATAAAATGCTAGACATGGTGAATAAAGTAGGTGTACATCTAGTCTCCACCAGACTCCCGCCTGGCCAAATAGTAATAGGGGACTTTGGCCAAGTTAGGATTAAAAAAAGCCTAGTAGGAGTTAATTGGCTTAGGGGTGAACTGGCCGGCCGGCTGATAGCTGGATAGACTGACTGAAATCCCATGGCAACTCATATGTCCCTATATGTCCAAAGTCTTCTCTTTTTGCATCCAGCTGACACTTCTGCTTTGAAGCTAGTTTAGATCTCTTGCAGTGATAACACTCACATGACACCCCTTTATTTTAGACATCGATGAGTGCGCGTCCTCCCCCTGTGTACACGGAACATGTACCGATGGTGTGGCGAGCTACACCTGCAGCTGTGAGAACGGCTGGACGGGACACAACTGTGACCAAGGTTGGTAATGTTGGTAATGCGTTAGTAGGTAGATATGATCGGGTGGATAAGGACACAATGACAGAAAATGACATATGGCATTCAGGAATACAGTACGTCTTTGTTTATGTTTTAGACATCGACGAGTGTGCGAGCAGCCCTTGTTGGCTGGGAGGGACCTGCCTGGATCACGTGAACGGCTACAGCTGTGTCTGTCCGAAGGGTACTACCGGCAACATCTGTGACACTGGTAACAGCCCTCTTTTTACAATTCGAGACAAAAAATTATGATATTGGTCGTTCATACGTCTTCATACAACCAAGGATATCACCTCCTTGATACAACTGACCTTGCTGTCATAACAATTCACAGTTATGGTTCTGGTTAGTCGTTTCTAACAACATTCAGGCAGTAGCTGTAAAATCTAGAATCATTTTTTTAAGCACATGATATTTATTCATAAATCGCATCCGCGCGTAGCGGTGTTGAATTGATCAAGTGTTTGTCTCAATGCCTTTCCTATTTCGCGGATAAGATTGTTTATTTAACGAACCATTTTTTACACCCAGTATCTTTTGCGGGGGATTGCTACCAGTTCTCGACATCAGCTCTTACCCATCAAGACGCGACCCAGGCCTGCAGAGTCATCGGCGGCCGTATGGTGGATGTGAGAGACCAGCAGCAGCATCAGTTCCTGGCTGACACCATCGCGGCCACCACTGGCGAATCTCACTGGCTGGCCATGAAAACCGCACCGTTGTCTATTGTCTACAGTGATGGAACTCCTGTTTCAGGTACATGCAAACATGATGTCAAAGTGATCATGATGCCACACGTAAAAGTTACAAAAAGTTAAAACTCGATCGCGAATGAGGCGCAACGAATTATTCATATGATCTACGGTTTAGTCGTTCAAATGTGTATTGATTGTGGGATCATCTAGTATCTAACTGACAATTATCAAATGAAGCGTCTAAGGCAAGTATCAAACGAATATTCAAAACTTATACCTCTACCTCAAACAAGATGTTACTTCTTATTGTGTTTGTGCACAACTGTATCAATTAGCTTTTATTTTCTATCTTTTATTTGAAAGGCGGTGCTGTCGCGTGGTCAGCAGGCGAACCTTGGTACCCGGTGATTGACCTGTGCGTTCTCCTGGACAGCTCCGATAGCTACAAGGCGAAGACAGCACTCTGCACGGAGCAACACAATTACGTCTGCCAGTCTGGTACATTGTAGTTCCTATTTTGTTAGCATAGCTTAAGAAAATAAATTTTACTTGTGGTTATTGCGTTTACTTTAACTGAACTGAGCATGTCGCCTGGCTTTATTTCCTGTTATTCCTCTTCTCCAAACAAATAAGCCTAAAGGTCCATGACCTGGACCAGACGGATGTCACCATGGTTACTGGTAAAGTAGCAGACACCCTATGGTGTTCGAATACACTATGCAGGGAGTGGCCGGACAGAGCTGGTGGGGGTTGTAACCATATATAAAATGTTTAATTTAGATTAACAGAGCAATATTTCGTTCGGCTAGGAGGTCAACATTATGTATTTGTTTGCAAATGTGACCTTTCAGTTGTATTTTGCAGACAACGTACCCTGTGTGCCCAACGTTTGCCAGAATGGCGGCAACTGCAGCTCCTGCTTCGGTGGCACCGACACTTTCTGTGACTGCCTTGATGGATTCGAAGGAAGCCTCTGTGAAATAAGTAAGTCATTATCTTACGATTGATTGTCGAAAACGTTCTGGATGTTAGTCTGGAAGTTCATCTGTTTTTGGTAGAATAGCCTCTACCCGGATCCACGTGTCGCTAGAAATAATAGAAATTGGCCAAATAAACAGATGGCACACCAGAGGAGTTGGCCGGCTCATGGCCAAAGCTACCTTTTGCGACATGGGCCGGCCAACACCTCAGGTGATTTATCTATTTGGCCAGTTTCTACTACTTTCAGTGACATGTGGGGCGTGGTAGATGCTATCGGTAGAAGTCATTATGAAGCAAATGTCAACTGTAATTTACAAATAAAATGGACTGTATCACATTTTCCGTTCAACTCAAGTCTTTGTGGTGTTTTATCCTTGCTGAACAGACACAGATGAGTGCGCGTCCAACCCATGCCAACATGGCGGAATCTGCCAGGATCAAGTCAGTTCTTACGGTTGCCAATGCCCGGCCGGGTACAACGGCGACAACTGTGCATTTGGTATTTTCTGCTAGTTTATGTCTCCTTGGCCTTCATGAACATAATTACCACTGAACTTTATATTTGGGGGGGGGGGTGTAAAACATCATTAGTAAGATCAAGGATCAACCTTTAGTTAAACAATAGTATCGAAACTTCAACCATGTCCTCAGTTATCTTTAGGAAGACACTCCTGTGTTTTGTACCTTTTTTGTTCTGTACATATTCAGGAGTCAAAAACGACAAAATTGTACCTAACATGTAATAAAAGTGTACTGGTCACAAACCCTTGTGTTTTTGCCTCATCAGAAATAGACTTGTGTGCCCTGGTAGCCTGCCCATTCGACTGGACATGCGTGAGCTTGCTGGACCACCTCAACTGCCTGGGTAAGCACTGCACTGGCTTTACATTACATTACTGCCCTACTAAACTACTCTTCAACCAGAGGTTAGGCTCCGTCTGTTATAGTTTATGCTTTTAAGGCGTTTTATCAGGCTTTCTATTTGTATCATTCGTTTTCTTTATGTCTCGCGCGAGACTAAGAACAGGGCCGTCATAAGAGCAGGACAGCTGTATTAGGACAACACTGCCACACAAACAGGACTGTCGATGTATAAGAACAGCACTGCTATAAGATCAGCACTACTATAAGAGCAACACTGCTATAAGAACCTCACTGTTATAAGAATAGCCCTACTATAGATTATTACAACGCTAGCTGTAGGGAAATGAACAATATATGCTACATGTAATCTCACAGTCAAAAGTAGTTTGTACTTAAACTTGATGGTCGTTCAGAGTAGTAAAGGTGTGCCTGTCTTGTTTCAGCTCCGACAGTCCGCATTTCGGAGTCCTACAGGTGCAGCAGCGCCTCCTGTCCGGGTGACATGTACTGCAAGGAAGAGGGTGGCGCCTCGTTCTCGTGTTGGCTTAACTGACGCAGCCGGCATCACCACCAGAATGGATTTGTGTGTGCTGTGAAACTTCAACACTGATCAATTGTTTGACTGACTAGTCTTGATATGATTCTAAAGCGGCTAAATGATAGACCCGCTTGTTTGAATGCAAAATAAAACAGAAGCATAAAATGCAACTTTTTGACGGAAATGTTTATTTCTGAATCCAAATAAGTTGTGAAAATATGGGTTATCATATGTCAAAAATTGAATTGATAATATCATTGTGATGATACGGTCCAGTAGTATCAAACACACATGTAGGGTGACGACCAATGAGTGTGTTGTTTAGCTTCAAATGCAGGCTAAGCACCAGTCGTCTGTGTCAGTATATACCCGCTAATAAATACAGTACTGTAAATAAACATGTGGCTACTGGCAGATCTAACTTTTTGTGCCCGACAAGCCACCATTACAGTTGCAGAGTACGATTAACTTTGAATCAAAATAGCTCGTAGCAAAAGGAATGCAGACCATCATGCTGAGAGACTTGTGCCGCTTCTTGTATTTTATAGCTTAAGGTCACCCTGATATCTACACAATGGATTAAGAGGCAAGAAGTAAAAAAAAAAAATTGCACCATGGGGGACCCAACAAGCTAATCTCCAAGCAGATCATCTACCGGTGGTAGCAGCAGCATCCATGGGCATATGAAACATCGGAGCAAATGGAAGTATTGTTCAGTATTCGGCCCTTGGTCTTGGATACTGACCGTGTCACGGGTATGATCTGCTTGGAAATCCTAGCGCTGGATTGCTATTTTCAAAGTTGGCTTAAGTTCTCCAAGGACGTTATATAACGTTTCACATCCTTCAAATGAGTGATGTCCTACATTGACACATTAACGATTTGGTTATGCCCCCTAACAATTCAGACTCGTAATTGCACTTTCAGATTCGTAGTCAAGTACATGTGCAAAACCATCACCAGTACTTCTTACACATCATTGGAAAAAATTATCTTTATTTGAATTATGACAACAGCTCAACTACAGTCTGTGGCCTGTGCCCTGAGAAATCATCCAGTTACACAGACTTGTTACCTAGTACTAATGTTAATTATGCTTGTCAATTAATATTTCTGTACTCTATCTGCATTACAATACATTACTTGGCAGAACAACATACTGTTATATACAATGTATTACACTGAAACTCAAACATACTTTGAAGAGTTAAATGTGACTGAAAATTCCTTCATATCAAAATCTGTTACAACTACTATTTGCTGTCATAACTACTGGCATTCAGAATGTGATGTTTGTGACATTGCATAAACATAGATAAATCTATAATGCTTAAATAATTGACTTGATAAGTTCACCCCAGACCGTTTGAATTTTTTTTAGACCAGACCTGGCGTTCCGATTTTTTTTTCTTAAAGAATCCGAGAAGCAACAAATAAAGTTTGTATGGCCTTGCTGATAATAATGTTAGTGTACTAGAACTAATGGTAGTTAACTAGTAGTACTGGTAGTTATTTAGTAGTAAACAATGTAAGTTAACTACATGTAGCAGTAACGTTAGTTTTTCAGGGCCTATAATGGATCAACATGACATTAAAACACAAACCTACTTTTTGGAGTCAAAATGTTGGTTAAATTTTCATGTTATTCCACAAGCTGGGGTGCATTTCATATTTTCCATAATACCTACCAGCATTCAAAACATGATAAACAATCTGCATATTTAACTTACAATTTGCCAAGCTAAAATATGCAGACTGCCCCTAAGTAATTGCGGGGCAGTACTGAGGGGCAGCCTGCACATGTTGCTCCAAATGGTCATAAAGTTTTTTCAGCCATGCAGAATCAATCATCTCTTAACAACATTGACAAATGCATTGAATGTTTCAAACATTTTTTATATTGGATTCCCCCAAGCACACACAGATATCATAGATGTAAAAAAAGAAATACCTATTTCTCAATCCTCTATTTCGTATTACATTTCATGATAATGGTATCTAGTGGAGTGCTTGTGTGCTTCCTTAAGGTGTGGAATGTATATATGTGCCACTGGGCAAAGGGGCCCAAGACAGTCTACAGTGCTAAATCTCTTATCATCAGGCAGGGTAACCTGTAAGTCTCTCCAGGCATCAGCAGACCTGTCATACACATATACCCGATATACTGTTGAATAGTTTGGATCATCTATGTCAGAGTCCACAGCTTCTACCCATATGTGCAGACGGTTTTCCAGTACAAAAAGACCGGGAGGAAATTCAAAATCAATATCAAGGTTTTCTGGCTTTGGCCAGCCTTGCAGTTTCTGCCAGCGGTCTGACTGTGTGTCGTAGACCATAGTGTTGGTGAAGTGTAGATCTGTGCAGAAGATCTCTGTTCCCATGGCAATGGCTGTGGCAACGTTAGGAATGAGTTTCGGCGGTGTCCGCTTGTCCCAACAGTCTTGGCTTGGGTCGTAGCAATACATTTCATCACTTGTGAGGAAATAGAGGTGTGAGCCGCAGGACTGAAGTGTGTGTTGTGAAATTTCCTTCAGTTGCAGCCCCCAACACTCCAGCCACCAGTCCGTGTGTCCGTCATACTTTCTCATAGCAACAAAAACTCTTTTTCTTTTCTCTGCAATTGAAATGAAGTATAGAATTCCACCAATTTCAAAAAGGCGCTCTTCATAGCAAAGACAATCATCTTCTGACTTATGCAACACAGGCACTGAGGAAATGCCAGCACGTTGCCACACATTCTCTGCATGGTTGTACCGAAACAGGCAAAGCTGGTCGAGACCCTCGTGCTCTACAGTCAGCATGTAAATGTTGTTATCACTGGTGACTGTCATGGCCCTGGCATAAGGTATGTCTCCAGGATCGTAGTTGCAGATGATGTACTTCCCTTTCCGCGGGTTCATGAAGAAGAGTTCATCTAGCCTGGAGAGGATAAAATACATTGCAAACTGTCAATAAAACCTGCAAATTCAGACCTTTTCTTTCATCACAGCACGCACTGTCATCTATCAAGTCAAATAACTTGCAAATGAGTTAGGAAAAATGTGCATTGGAGGAAACAAAATGCAGAATGACATAGTGCATTGTTAGGATTGTTTCTGACCTAGAAGAAATTTATTAAAGTATATTATACATGAACATACTCTTGGGTGGACATCAGGACCATTCCCATCGTCTCCATCCCAAGCCGCGGCTTTAGGATGGGGTTCCCTTGCTGCACAATATTCCTGATGACCTCAGAACTCCCAGAATCCTCCCTGACCAGGGGGTGATCGAATATGGCTGCCGTGTCGTTTGAGGCCAGCAGGTTGAAGCGGATGTGAGGGAGGATGCTGGGTAGGTGGTGTAGTCTGTAGGGTAGGAGTGGATTTAGATGATTTCCTGGATCACAAAAGACCTCTTGACCTCCAAACCCTAAACCCTCAAAAACTCCGTTAGGCCAAAGGGATTGTACTCAAGGCTAAATAAAGGTTGAAAAAATCATAGTAGCTTCTCAATGAAGTATCAACCACACACGACATTCTATAACAGTGAAGCCTTGATTTTGTCAGCTGAACCAAAAATACACTGACACCCACCTGTCCTCCCTGCTGTGCTGCACCCATCTCACCACAGCCTCCCACACTGTTGTCTCCTCTTTAACATCCAATCCATCGTGGCTGATGATCTCAGTCAGCTGATTAACATTCAAACTGCAGAAGTCCTCGATGGAGGCAACCTGTGGAGGCGCACGTGCAGAGTATAGGTATGTGCGGAAATGTTTGTCACAGACCAGTTTTTGCTTTCCTTCTTATGGTTTTAACATAAAGTGTAACATACCCTGGCTATCAATCTTCATGTCTACCAAGTCCCCCCAGGGACCTGGAGGTCAAGGGACTGTGTGCAGATGTGCAGGCAATTACGAATTACAAAGACATCTGTCTTTGTAATTCGTATAACTCGCCAGCATCACATTTGTGGTCTTGGGCAGAAGGAGTATCAGGTTCTGTAACAGTCCTTGTGCATGGAAGTTCATTGGTTTGTATGAATTAAGATGGTTGTGGTGCAATTGGAGCAGGCTATGCTGCAGATTAATAGTATACATCCACCGACAGTCTAGATTTCTGTAGAATGTTAGCTGTTCTTCTATCTTCAATATGTCCCAACGTCCTGTCACATGTCAGAGAATAATTATAATGCAAATACAAACCTTGGCAAAATGACTGTGGATAAGCTGAAGACAACGTTTCCGGACAATGTCCATGGAGAAGATATCAGCAAACTTGTACAGGTCCACACAGGTTGAGTGCTCCACGTTCATGGACATGTAGTTGCTGCAGGTGTCTCTCACATAGTCCAGTTGGAGGAGGTCAGCTGCTTGGTACAGGGGCTGCACTTTGTCCATGGACAGTTGGAGGGTTCCCGAGTAGATGTAAGTCAGGATCTCCCCAAACATGCTTGCATCCAAACCCTGCAGAAGGAGAGAAGATTGTAATAATTTTATTTTCATATTATTGTGGTGACCTCTTCCCTGCCAACATACTAGTAAATGATTAAGAATAAATTAAGATTTTGACTTGACATAACATTTTCCCTTTCACAGTAAAACTCTATATTATAGTTTCAACTGTGAAGACTCTGTTTTCAACTACCACAAAATTGATGACCTCCACTGGGTGTCATATTTAAGTGACTACTAGTATGGGAATGAACGAACTTTAAATATTGCAATTTAACCAATTTCGTAACATATTTTGTCAAATTCTTGTGCTTCCTTTGTACACCTTACTATAGATTTTGAAGTGTTGACGCTTCTCACTTTAGGCGTGTGTATGCCAAAAACTGTGTCCTGGCATGGGTAACGTTAGGGGGGTAAGATGAGGAGTCAACAACACGCTTCCCCTGTTGAGTTTATATGATACTTGACTTCTTAGTATGTTCTATATTTTGTTTAATCTAATCGTTAACGTTAAACATTCCGCGAACCCTACCTGTAAAACAACCGTCTTCTGCCGACTTTCCGCCATGCCACTTGTAAACATGGCCCTGAAGTAGGGGCTGGCCGCGGACAGAACAAGCCGATGGCAAGGAAAACGCCGGCCCTCAACTTCAATAACGACATCCTGCAGTACCCCAGCCTTCTGTAAGTCACCCACACTTTCAAGAAACCCGTCCTGATAGCTCTTGTCTTGGTAGGAACGAGGACGAACTGACGGACCGACGGCGACGTGGCGTTCTTGGTCTGCGGCAGCCATGTTGATGATGATAACGGTGCAGTACCTCCCAGCAGAGGTGACAGGCAGTACAGAAGCGCCCCCTGACGACCAACAAAGCTTATGTTCGAACTTGAGCAGTTCTCCGATTCATACCTTATACATCTACATCACTGCTTGCACGTAATGAGTAGTTTAAGGATACAATGTTACATGCTTATGGGCGTCACACGTTTTCGTTTCGTTGTTTAGCGAAGACTTGCATCAGTTTATGAACTAAGTGCCATCGGATCTTATTTCTGAATTTGATTTTTGATTTATCCATCATCATTACTTCATCACATATATTCATCATCATTACATCCAGCTATTTGTTGTCATTGTATCAACTAATTCTTGTTAATGCAAATACTGGCTCCGACGTAATGGCCTTGCACATTGTACTGATAAAATTTGCCTATTGTTGTTGCATAGATAGCGAAATAAAAAACAACATAGCCATTTGGCCAGTACTAAGTTGTCTGCCGTGCAACGACATACTGTCTTCTAAATCAAGTAAAAGCACTGATCACAGAGACGGTCATTTGTACTTGTGTTGTCTCACAACCTACAAATGGTTGATGTCCTACATTCATCTCGCACGCTGCCATGCCCCCTAACGATTTAGACTCGTATTTGCACTTAGCTTGTTCGTAGTCAAGTACATGTACAAATTTAATAGAAGTAGAGGAAAATACAAGTTGTATCTGAACGATTCTCAAACTTTAAAGCTCAAAAGCCAAAGGTACAGCCGTTCCAGTTGCGAGTTTGCTTCGGGAGATCAGGAAGCAGCGGCATTAAAGAAACCCAACTGGAAAAGTTCTCTCAGACTCAGGCGGTTTGTCGTAGACGTAACGGTGACCGCCACCTTTCTTACAATGGATGTGGTCATGTGACGCCGCTTGTATTATGAAGGTAGCCCTGATGTTTGCACAATAAGTCAAAGCGCTCAGCAAAAAGTAAACAAAGGCGACAATGGGCCAACGAGCCAAGATCGGTGTATGCATCTCAAATAGTGCATGGGCGCTGGTAGTTTCACCGGTTAGCGTGGGGGAAATGGCGGTGGGAGGTGCTGCACGTCCGTATGTCTCTTTTCTAAGTCCTCTCCAGGAAGTTTGGCATGAGTCGTACGGAAAGTTGGACGAAGGGACCGGAATTATTCGCTTTCGCCTCAATGAAGAAGAAAGGAAAGGATACGTCAAACGATATAATCTGAAAAGTATCCGGTTCAACTTTGACGGGGACTTCAACATAGCGATAGTGACAGACTATTTGCATGACCACATCAAGAGACTGTGCGAAGAAGGCAAAGCACCTGCAGAGAGCCATACCGAGTTTGTCAATCTGGCAACATCACATCCTGCGGACTTAACGTTGTATCCTTTTTAAGAATTAGCGTGTTGTGATTGTTTTAAAACGTACTTATTGTTTTGACCGTATCGTCTCTTTTCAAAGACTATATTAGCTCATACTAACTGCTTTCGTAGATCAATTGTTGTCTTTAAACCCCATATCTAAGTCTCTTTAATATGTTTGTCAACTGTGAGATCCTATCGAATACTAGTATCATCGAATAGTTTATGCACATAGGTATGCTTCAAAATATTCTTTGACAATATTTTACAGCTACACACAAGGTGGAAAGGATGCTTTTGAAAACATTTTCGTCCTTGCAATCCAGAAAAAAGGAGAGGAAATGACAGAATTCCACATTCTCGAGGATAGTGTTGAACCGAAAAGGCACAACCCAGATTCTCTGGCCAATCGCAGTTGCAGTGTGGTTGGGACGTATGCTGTCATCCCGTATCCCAGTAGCTTCAAGGAGGGCTTGGAATCACAAATCCCCTACTGCCGCCACCACTCTGTCCCTGCCATGGAGGCAGTCAGGACTAAGCAGACGGAGTACAGCGTTGGCGAGTCGACATACAAGATGTTTGGGAAAGGAGGAGAGGAGTACAAACAGGCCTCAAATATAGCGAGCTTAAGAAAATACGCAAAATACAGGCACAATGATGAAAACTTACGCGGTCCCCCTAAATTTGGAAAAGCATACGTTAATGGCACTGGGTCTGATTCGCGCCTGATCTATGTGCGACAACAGTACACAAGATATAAGGTGGTTGTATTTGTAGGGATAGTTGATCACATGAAGGGGGGGCTCTGTCATTATTCAGGATCGTATCAGGCACGAGAGCAGCACTTTAACATGGCTGATGTAGAGAGCGAGTGGGAGGAAATTCATAGATATGTACATACAACTAATGAACGTGTGCAAGAAACATTGGGCAATGAATGAATTTCACACAATTTCACATGGTCTTTATCCTTTAATTAATATTGCTGAACTCTTTGTATTGATGTCACCAGTTGTCTCAGTTTTATAGTGTTCATTTGAACTACAGGTTGCAAACTGTACATGTACAATGAACCAATATCACAATTGGCGGAAAGACAATGTTCCCTCATGTAACTTTACCATCCAATAAAAACTGTGTGATTGTGAATTTTATCTAATCACTGTACTGCCAAAGACATTGAATCCTGGTTTTCATTGAATTTAATTCTTTGTGTTCTTATCTAGTTCTGATGTTTATGTTAAGAAAATGATACTGCAAATGTATATATAACCTACTGTTCTCTCACCCTCTCCCTCCTTCTATATTCATCTTATATATTAGTATATAATTAAATATATCTTCATTGATCAAGTTATGTAAGGAAAACATGTCAACGGTCCTTATCAATGCTATTCTGAGGTGGTTGAATCAGGTACATCCGATATGCGGCTCAGAGAGAAAAAGAAAAAAGGTCACTCTCGTGTCCGTTATCCCTACAACTGAATAAACGGTTTTGTACTCTGGCCGTTGCAAGATAGAAATTTAGACTGGTTTAATGATTTGAAAGTCTTAGTAGCCAAGTGCGAGGTTTACAGTACAAACATGATATCAATATATGCGATACTAGATAAAATACCTCAATCAAATATATAGGTAAAAGACAATGCATAATAAATTACAAGATCAATACTTAGTAAAACTCACATAATAGATCACAATGATCAATTCTTATGAAATATGGCACCAAAAGGCAAATGTTGGGATTATTTTTGAAAGAGAGATTTTTAAATGTACACAACAGATCAGGATGCTACATTTGTATATGTGTGTATGAGTAGGGTTTTTTATGATACGCATGTGTAAATCGGGACTACGACTGGCCGGGTGGGTGTCAGAAATTTCCGTTCCATTCAAATGACTACAATGAAATAGCACAGGTGTGTTGACCGTGTGCTGACCGTGTCTTTTGATACCAGGACGTTGCTATGTACACACTATGCAAACAGGACGCGCTATACAAACGGTATTGATTACATGCTGGGTAGTAGCCATAGCAGAATACCTGAATTGAGGGGGAAGTGAAGGTTGGCGAGGGAGTAGGGGACCTGTAAGACTCAAGTTCACCTCATCAGAACAGTGGCAGATTCAGGCTTACCGTGAAAAGGTAAATGCTTTGGGTTACAAGTGTTTCACACTTGCCAGTTTGGTCAGAATCTTGTACGTTTCGTCTTTTGGGGCCTTGAGGACTAGCTACATGGCCGCGAGTCATGTTTAGTTTGTCCTCCATGTTTGTTCTTCTTGGACATTATTTTTGCAATCTCATGATCAGACAGCTCTAATCTTTTTCCTTAGTTCCCTAAGAATCTCCATCTATGGGCTCATTTTGGTCGCAGTCACAATGACACGTTGGGACCAGCAGGTGGTGAAGTTGATAATGCAGCAACAGGGATTAAAAAATTGTAGATTTTCTTTTGAAATTTCAAGATGTCAACAATAGTTTAAATTGAATGCATCTGAGTAGAGTTGATGAGGCTTATACGATGAGGCTTTTTTTTTACTTCGGAAAATTATACTGTGAAATAATGTTTCACAAGAGGAAGTCTCTTGTTCTCTGTTTCTACTCATGTGATACGAAACCCCTTGCCTCTCTAGTTCTTAATTGTGTACCATTCTGTTTTAAAGCACGCGAAACCATGGAATCAACGAAGGAGGGCTCGGTTCAAGTTGCACACCGATATGGTGAGTACATTTTTCACTCTGTGTAACATGAACGGGAAACACAATACCTTCCAAGAAAACAAAATGAAATTCAAACAACACGTGATTTGTACCATGGATATTTTCCGTTAATTTTATATCAATTGTTTTCACAGGTTCCATACGACAAGAACGCCACACACACAGTGCCCCTGTTGGTATAAACCGAAGGTAAGACGTCGTGTTTTTGTTTTGCATGACGACGAAAATCTTTTTGTAGTCATTAATATGTCTACTCAATTCTATCTACCAATTTGACCACTTCAAATGCGGTGCGGCAACACTACGTATCTTAGATAATCAAATAATTGACCTGTTATGATTTCAATAGAGTAGCAAATGCTGTAGTCTGAGTATCATCCTAGTTAGTTTACTGGGGCTCACATACTGGAGTATGCGCTCCCCGGAGCCACGGTATTTTCAGTGTTGTTTATTCTGAGATTACAATGAAAAAACATTAAACACACTAGACGAAACTGTGCTGTCTGACAATGCGTCCATGAAACAATTTCATTCTGTATGTGCAGTGGTCCACGGGACCTCCAAGCACAGAAGGCACCAACGAGACGAGCGTTGAAGGCAGTTGAAGACGACGCAACCGAGATATTAGAGAGACGTAATAGAGAAATAACGAGACTAAATAGAGAAGTAGATGAATTCAAGAAGGCGTCTAAACAAAACGAACAAAAGATGCAAAGAATGAAGAACCTCCTTGAAATGCATGATAGAAAGTTTGAAGACGTGTTAGAGAGACTTGGGTATTTGAACCCGTATGATTATGACGAGATTGACGATAAGGTCCAGGAACACCTGTACAATATCTGGGAAAGCCTTTATGATGATATCACGGCTTGGCTCGGTGGACCTAAGCGATTTGATTGGAAGCCGATTCCCTGATTTTATTTTAGATTTGTTGCCATCTTTCGCCGTATATGTTTGTCGGCAGATGTCAGATTATTCAATTGAAATGCTTGTATATGCTCAATTATGAAAATAGGCAGCAATAATCATTGAAAGGTTTCCGAAATATGGAGAAATATTCTATTGTATGCTTTTGGATTATCAGTGTACAGACTTTATACATTCATTTTCTTTTTTACCTCAATGTTCAGCACGTCTTTCTGATTTAACTTTATACATCTATTGCTTTGTTTATATGTATATATGTATATATTTCTTTCAATAAAGTCATTGTCACAGTGGTATTTGTCTGTTCATGACTCACTAGCGACATGGCCATACGTTTGCACAACTAATTGATTTGTGAAAATGTGAAATGTTATGAAAGCACTATGCCAGTGTATGTAGCAGTAACCCCACATCTTTACTTTAGCATGTATACACACGCCGTTCAGAATGTTTCACATTTTACATAGGTTCTCAAACCTTTATTAAGATGCGAGTCACAACCCATTCATCAAATAGCCACAGGTTAGCATTACAGTAGAGTATACAGTAGACCGAGTGCACGGTATATGGATGGCAGCCATTTTGCGAAAAGATTAAGTTCCACCAATACAATGCCCTCCTGTTTCGTGCGATACAGTGTAATGCACATCAATACACCAGCTGGGGTAAACACGATATTAGTACCGACACCACACGGTTTCAGAACATTCCGCGCATGACGACATGCTATGCTACGCACGGTCATGGTAAAGACTTGTACGGTGTGGAACTTTTGCGGAATAATGAAGTTCCATGAAATGATAACGTTATCTATTCTTTTATTTTCTTTGGCACAATGTACAGAATTGATTATCTATCCCATTTAGTTACTTCAGAAAAGTATTGTAGCCTATATAAAACTGGTCGTAGTAGTATTGTACTGGTTGCTTAAGTTGTTGTTTGTTACCAGTAAATCTATTTTTGAATTATAAGTAAATGAAACCACACGATCCCTTTTTCACCATGAGGAACACACCGTACATAACAACATGTTACGCGTTGTGTAGTCAAGACAAAGTCCACTGTGTCTGCATCCTGTTTGGTAACCGTTACAATACAAAGGATGGTACATAACGGATAACCTTGTTCTTTGTGGTTGTGTCCAACACATTGTAGTCACATAATAGTCCATATAAACCTGTAGCAGAAGTAGCTATATCGTGGGAATTTGACCCGAGCTTTTCTTTGGCGCATTTAACCCCTACATGAACATCACTGGTTGTAGTCACATACTCCGCATGCGCAGCTGGCAGCAGACTCGATGGTGTATGTCCGGACACCGCTCCAGCAGTACATGCTGAACGTCACCTGGGTGGGGGGACACGGGGAACAGGGCAGTCAGATATGGCACTTAGGTCCCTCTAGCGAGAAGGGGCGAGAGAGAGAGGAGTGGGACAGAGAGAGGAGTGAGAGAGGAGACACAGAGAGAGAGAGGAGAGAGAGGGGAAAAGAGGAGAGAGAGAGGAGGAAGGGAGAGAGAGGAGAGAGGGGGAGAGAGGAGAGAGGGAATGAGAGAAGTGAGAGAGAGAAGAGGGGGAGAGAGGAGAGAGAGGAGAGAGAGGGGAGGGAAGAGAGAGAGCGAGAGGAGAGAGGGTAAGAGAGAGAGAGAGAGAGAGAGAGTTGGGATAGTGATACGTGTACTACATTGAGCAAATGGTTAAGTATATTTTAAGATGGTTCATATCACAGAAAATGGAAGCAATAACTTTATATTGATGCGGAACTGATGAAGAAAAATCCGATAGTTACATCATATAATCTCCAAGTAGATGTGGGGGGGGGGCAAAATCGTTTCGTTTGCCTGCTTACCAATGTCTGTTATAAACAGCCTACACAGGCAAGCAAGTTGTGTCAGAAACGGCAACAAACAAAAAACAAAACAAAAAACGCTTTTGCCTCCTAACATCTGCTCGCAGGTTAAAGCTCATCTTTAGAATTTTCTTATTATGCCCTATCATGTCATTCCAGCTGCTATAATTCATGGCTCATCCACGAGATATCCAAAATACAATTCTAATGCAAAATAATTTTTCTGTACAAACAAATCGGTTTCTTCTGCACCACCAATTAATCTCCTAGGAGATCTCTGATGGGACTAGCAATATCAGGCCGGATAGCAAGCTCAATCCTCGATTCAAGCTAAATTGCTAGGAGCGCACATACTGGGGCGAATGGAGATTGATAGCCGGCTTGATATTCAGGTATCTGCCCGGTGATTAACCACCAATGCGATACTCACCTGATGCGTCGTTGCTATGGTGCAGCAGCTCCCCCTAGTGGTGTAGACATGCAGTCCACCCGAGGCCTGCACGGTGGCGTCTGAAGACAGCGCGGTCTCTGACTCGCAGTGTCCGCGGCAGGCGTTGATGAGAACGGTAGCCGTGTGACACCATGGCATCGCAATCCTTTTTCTGTAGCCTAAATGGGAAGGAAACTGACTTCAAACACTGTCGAAGAGGTCTGCTTAGAACTACAAGATAGTGTTAGACTCATCGGCAACAAATTTTATATTTGTTCTCTTCATTCTGTCACTTGACAATAAAATTTCAGGGGGAAGAATACCACACAAGGCATCGTTAGGTGAGATGAAAACAGACACGTAAACTGATTCCTTCCCTGCATATTTTCATTTTAAGTTTTGTACAAAGTGTGCGGCCAAAGCAATATTTTACGGTTAGATAACCAGGCAGCACAATGGTGGCATTCTCTTACGCAGAGGGGACCAAATAAGTCGTCTCAAAACTCGTCCTGTCAAACAAGAGGAGTTTTGAGACGACTTTGGTCCCCTCTGCGTGGGAGAATGAATGGTGGGTCAAAGTAAGAAATGTATTCTTTTCCGCAAATTTACCTTAGCCAAAAAGAACAACATGCAACTCATACGGACTTGACCGGGCCATTACGTACCCGCCAGGCGACAATCCCCGGTGGTCTGCCGTGCCTCCATCGGCCCGTGAAGCGCCAGGTTCCACTCAGACATCGGGTCGGCAACGTTGGACTTCTCTACTTCGTTCTGGACCCGTTTGTTCACAGTTGGTAACGCATGAGCCCCGTCGCTACAAAACGCTACAAACAGTACGGCTAACAGTGGCATGAAGCGCATCATTTCTTGAGTTTGGCAGGCGTTTTCGTACTTGTTTTTCCGTCAGAGTAAAAATGTTTTCACAGCAGAGATTTTTTCATGTATTTTACGACGTTTGACTAGTGCGTTTTACAGCAACGCCCTAGTTTGCTCAGCCCATTCTAGCACGAATCTATGTTTGCGACTCTTGATAAGACAAGTATTTTTAAATGTCAAATGGCTGAAGCATTTCCTGGGCAGTCGTGGCTACAATTCAAGAGTCAATTCTATCCTGACATATATGTATATATCTTATTTATGTACATGCAATCCCTCAAACGTTTGAGCCGTAGACAATGTTACTTTATATACAGAGAGTTGGTTAAAACGTGAAAATCGGGGTAGCAACGACTGTTAGAGACAAGAACCAAGACACATCACGTGAGGGTGTTATCTACAGCACGGTATTAATACCATTATCCCTTGATGGTTTACACTGAGGTGGTGACGTCAAATCTGTGAATATATACGAGGTTACGTGCGAGTTTTATGGCTCTTAGACACCTGAAAAGTACCAAATCATATCGCACGGGGGCGTTATTTATAACCTCAGATTACTATAATCACTTGACGGTTTATGACCTGAGACGGTGGCGTCACATTCATAGCTCTATAGGAACATTGGTATTCCATACGACCTTTATGGTTTGACACTCAAGATGGGACTTTTAGGTGTCACACTTCATTTTGTGCCTCAAATCACGAGTGGTTAGCTTCTGGTACTGGAGCAAGAAGCATGTAAAACATGTAAAAGTCCTATGGTGTTGTCAAGCCCAATTCATGATAGTTTAGCTTTTGGGGAATGATCGAATATGCATGAAAAAAAATTAACCACTCGACCTTTACGGATTGACACCTACCACGGGACTTTTAAGTGTCGCACAAATCATGAGTGCTAAGCTTAATGCTGGATCTGGGGATATAGGCTAAACACGCGTACGTTGGTTGTCAAACCCAAATCATGAGAGTTTCATAGCTTTTGGCAAACGACTGTTTATGAAGCAAAAATAGTAACGACGTCTCCATTTTTCAATCAACATTGCTGACATACAAATGGTATCATGTTCTCTGTTTATTACCAAAACATTGATAAATCATTAATAGAGCTTTCCTTTAATAGATTCTGCTCCCAAACAACTAAAGGCCCTGAATTTTGACTTTTTGGACTTTGATCTCACGTGCACCATGCGTATATACGCGTGTTATGTTGACCTTTGCTTTTCAAAACATGTAGTGCAGAGTCCACCGGTGGACTTACTAAGAGGCTTCCGTAGTTAACGACTTAACGTTACATGCTTTTGAAGAGACAACGCTTGACAAGATGGCACTAGAAACGTACTATCCTCTGATTGCTGTCTGCTCATTTCTAACATGGTTGTTAACCTTTCGTCTGAGTCGCGAAATTTTCGGACGATTTTCTGTCACCTACCGAGCCATGACCAGGGAAAAACAGGTGTCTGTTGACGACAAGTGAGTGGTGTTTTTTTATCATTTATCTCTAATAGAGTCCCTATACACATTTTCCTCGTGAAACCGTTTGGATTTCCTCCTATCTCAGTATCTGTAACAGTACTTTGTCCATAAGAAGCACTGAGCTGTATCTGTGAATCGTCCAAACGCACGTTTTTTCCCTAGTTTTAAGGTGATCCTGCATTCCATACCGGTCACTGTCCTGTCCTGGTACACCTACCTTTGCACAGAGCTACCGCCAGAGGGCGTTTGGTGAGTGAACCGATTAAACTCCACATTTTAATCAGTATTGGAGTCATGTTGCCAGGGTCACATTTAAAAACCGGAGCCCAGTCGGCCAATTTGCATGAACGAAAAGTATGATATAAAAGACGACAAAACAAATGTAGACAAAGGGGACAATATAACCATGAGGATAATTTGCGCATATCCATTAATCTACACACCTACTAAGCAAATGCGTGCCAGTCAGTAGCACATGTGCATGTATTCCTTTAGTATGATAACCAATGGATAGTGGCATTAATGCCGTTTTTGTGCAACTCATCTAACTTGCGAAAAGCCCTAACAACTTACAACTTTACTACTATCCCAATAATGCCATGAGAGAGACTTTATTTGAAAATCTTCCTGGACATCATGACAAAACAAAGACTACTAGAATGTCTTTAGTTAATGATAGCTATTCAAGAAATATCTGTAAATATTGATGTCTAATATTCAATCATGAATGTCTTTAGTTAATGATAGCTATTCAAGAAATATCTGTAAATGTTGATGTCCAATATTTCAATCATAATAACATTTTTTCACAACCAGGTATGACTCCCCTTGGGTGAGATTGGAAGCGTCCATATACCTGGGATATGCATGCACAGGTAAGGCCATACTGATTTAATTATAATGATAATAATAATATGAGAAGTACATAAATTCATTATGGATTATGTCTTCTGGCCATTGAATCAGACAAATTTATGAAAGTATAGGACAAATTTAAAAGAAGGGCAAACAAGTTGCATTATATATGAGATCTGTTTGGACTGGTCAGCGTAATTATCATAGTTTAAACATCACGATTCTTCAAAATACATGTTAAAGTTGTACGCCATGTGGGAATCTTTTTGCAGATCTTCTACTGATGGCCCTTCACACTCAGCTGTCTACCAAGCTCTACATCGCCCACCACTGTATGTCTCTGTACTGTTCATATATCGGAATGGTAGGTGGAGTCTTCCAATAAGCCATCTCACAGTTTAGAATGCGCATGCGCAGAGAGATGCATTGTGGGCAATATGTCAAAGGTGAAGGCTCCTATCTTGACAACACTGTGCCCATCATGCTTAATATACTTAGTATGTCCAGACAGGTTTCGTTTTATCCCAGCCTTTCTCAGGAATCTGCAGCTTAGACAAATTATTACCCACAATACATGCGCAGTTCACACCATGAACCATCTTATAGACTGAGGTTGTTATCTTGCCCACACATTGATGGTAAAGCCATTATCACAACACAATGATAGACAAAAGTTGGACCTGTTTCTAAGACTTTTATTATTTTCAAATTATGTCATTTCTTATGGATAAACTTAACTTTAACGTTAACTTACCCAAAAGTCCCAATGAATTTTAGTGATGGTTAGTTAAAGTTTAGTTTATCCATAATGTCATTTACCAACACAGATGAACTTTCATGCATGCTTTATTATTTCTTGCCTCCCAGAATTATCCCTGTATGGCTTTCTACGGCAACACAACCATCATGATGGAACTGTCCAATTCAAGTGTCTTTCTAAGGTATGGAAAATACACACAAGTTATGATGACTCGTATCTCCCAATGAGAGGTCCTCGTAGCTGCATCCTAAAGCCGGCACCCTGTTTTGATCTAGTGTGGCTGTAGAAAGGGGTGTCAAATCTCCAAGCACATGTACAAAACGGAGGTGGAGGTACAAGCTCTAATTAGTATTAAGAATAATTAATCATTCTCGATGTTGCTCTGATTGATGACTTTCAACTACTAGTATGTAGTGTACGTACCGCAATTCAATGCATGACTATGTATATGTGTTGCTACTGATGTGACAATGTGAATTATATGTACTCAGTACTCAATAAAATCATTACTAATTAGCTTTTCCAAGCTTCCCATTTCTATGTCACACTGCATCCCTACAAACATCCTGTGATCACTGTTCATGTCGGGATTGACATGCATGTGTCCTTAAAAGTTCAGAGGGGAAATCCTGACTTAGATCTTTGTTAGCAGTTATTTCTGTCACAGCCTGCTTGAAAATACTGCATCAAAATATTATGACAACCTTCGACGATTGTGACCATGTTAGTCACCAAAAATGTAGGAAAACTTCACAATTAAGTCTCAACATCTGCTTGGAGATCCGGTGATGCCTGTTTGTGTGATGTTCTTTCTTACAAATCATCGAGTGCTCATGACCAAAAACATATCGGTTATGGCTACACCTACACACACAGTTATTACCTGATCACTAAATTGCTTCTTTTATTGTCATGTCAGATATCTCCTTGTGGATTTTGGCTACAAGAACACAAAGTACTACACCTGGAACGGTGTTGTCATGTTGGTGACGTTCTTCGTCGCCCGTGTTGTGGTGACCGCCATCGCGACCTTCAACCTGATCAAGGTCATGGCCACTCAAGACGACTTCTACGAGCTGCCGCTTCAAGTGTCCGTCTGTTACGTCCTAGGCTGTCTGCTGTTTAACAGTCTGAATTACTACTGGTTCGCACTGATGTGCCAAGGCTTTGTGAAACACTTTTCAGGGAAGAAAGAATAACCTAGTACCCTTCACTAGGTTTGGTTTGTGAAAGCTGTTTGGTTGTATAATTACAGTGTAAGATAGCTGCATGAATAAAAAAATGTATGATACATTTACAAAGTTTCTCTTGTTTCTAATTTCTTGGTTCTCCAATTGGCAATTGGCGCATATGGTGGCGCCCATCTCTGTTTATGTGTTCCTGGGCCACACAGCTTTGTATGAATCACTACAGCTGCAGTCCACTTTGTATGTATCACGACAGGGGTTAGTCCACAGGCAGTGGTTTGTGTAAACTACTCAACTAACACAGTCATTCCCAAATGCTAAGTGCTATATTAGCAGAGAAAGCAGCATGTACTGGCACAGGGCATGAATTACCGAGAAAACCAACAGTTGAAGA
This sequence comes from Branchiostoma floridae, assembly GCF_000003815.2. Taxonomy (NCBI): domain Eukaryota; kingdom Metazoa; phylum Chordata; class Leptocardii; order Amphioxiformes; family Branchiostomatidae; genus Branchiostoma; species Branchiostoma floridae. Next base: position 6,086,790 of record NC_049985.1, on the reverse strand, counting down.
AGGAGGTCTTCTTTGTCCTTCTTCATTATCACAGTTTTACCATTAGTCAATTCATCAAAAGTTAAAAATCTACAAGCTTGGTGTAAGGAAGACTCCTGTGGAAGCAATTGGGTCTTGTCTGATGTCCCAAAGGTCCCTAATAACTTTCCCCTAAGCCCTACCTTGATATACATGCATGTACTACACATCCAACACAACACAATGTCCACTCAAGTACTATAATGGAAAAGTTTATTGAAGCCAAAAAAACTTGCACTGTACTTCGTATTGAAAATAGTTCTTTTGCTGAGGAAGTCAGCTGCCATTCCATGCAATGGTAAAGCACTGGAACAACAACAACAACAAGGAAAAAGAAATGGCTTGAAACTGAAGGTTCTTAAGAAAAAAGATGACTTCACTGCTTTGTCCTTCACATTCTCTCTCATATACATCTCTCGTAACGAAAAAAGTTGCTCTCTCATCTATACATAATCTCTTCTTATTGCACCCCATAAATAAGGCTTTCATATCTCCTGCAGCAATCTCATATCTCTTACAATAAATACTGTGCCCACAAATTTGCTGAAAGCAATCTGATAAACAAAATACAAAACAAAGCAAAACAACAACAAAGCAGTTATATTTGTTGACGATCTCAGATTTAACATAATAATATGGTGTGATCAACATCTGGTCATCAAACAAAAGGCACTCATTGGGGTGAACTCTGGACGTCTCTTACCAGTAATACTTTCTATCCTCTCTAGTTTGGCATGCAGTTTTTAAGAGAAGCAAAATAACAAATAAAGGAGGCTATGCCCTGAGGCGTCGCCAAAAATAACTTCAGCTTAAAGATAAATCAAAATCAAAGAAACTACCTCATTATATGGGAAAAAAACAGTCTTCACTTGTAAATATACACTGTCTGCAACATCATGTCTATGCATTCCTCCATTCCAGTTTACGTAAGCTTCTCAGATATGACATGTTTCGCTCACTCTTTCCACATTGCTCTTGCGTTCTACATCCAATTCTAACTTTGAAAAAAAATAGCAAAATGCCATCCTTAGCCATACAACATATACAAAGTAACCTTAAACTAACAACTGTTTTTTACCTTTAGAACTTCTATGGACAGCTGAAAGGTTTTAACTAACTAAACTTTAGTGACAGTCTTCTTCTTAATCACAAAAGACATAATACATTCTGGAGAAGTTAGAAGGAAAATACTACAGCATACCTACACGTAATCACTAACTAAAGTTTATTGCATTTAAGGCTTTGAAGTTTGAAACAACTTAACACATTAGGTATTTCTACACATTTGTACACAGTATGGTGGTGCTAACATGTGCTTCATCTTCACTTGTCCGAAACCTAAGCACCTGTTTGCTGTGATACACATGGCCATCACCTAACCCTCACTTTTTAAACATTTTCCTAATGTTAATATCTTGGAGCTTGCCATATTTGGTATGGCCTAGTTTCCAGCCAATCAGTGCTTACCTCACCGTAGAATCTTGGAGAGCTTGGCAAAAGCTCATTGATATTAAGCAGGATGAATAGCATATGATGTCTTTGATTGATTCAAGAAGTGAGAGCTGGATGGTGATTGGTCAAACGTGCCACAGCAAACAGCTTTTTTGTGAATCTTGACCAATGAGGATGATGTATACTGTACCTACAATGCAACAGCTACATGATCACACACCCATGATTGCATTGTTCCAACTCTTGACTAACATCTACAACACTTGTCTATAGAGAGGTCACACCCCTCAAACTGGACAACACAACAGTTTAATTCATGTTACTGTGCTCTGCAAGGACTGACCCTCCACAAGAATTCCTGTCCGAGGTTGGTTGGTAAAAACATGGGCCTGATAGGGAGTTTGTGTTTTGAATATTGCTTCAAAACTTTACCATTGACATCTGAACAAGGAAATTTTTGAAACCTTTCAAAACTTTATATCAACCACTTTCCTGCATGGCAGGGCTATGACAATACACTTATTGTAAGTGGCTTAGTTCTGGGCCAGTTTTTTTCCAACAGGAAGAATTCTGTATATTGCTTGCGAACGATGCCTGAACAAGGCATCAATAGATCCCAGATTTTCATCAACACTTTGAAAAATGGCAAAAATAGTTTGCTGAAACTGATGTGTTTGATAACATCTATTTCTATCAGTCCACCATCAACCAATCGCTGCCAGGAGTTCTCATAGAGGGTCAGACACACCTAAAGCTTAACGAGAACTTCAAGTTATATAAAATATCGTTAAGTGTCCAACTGCTTGCAGCTCCCGAGCAACACCCACGAACACAATGGCTGGTTGTGCAACTGGGATGGAATGTGCTTAAATCCGAACCTCTATACACGCATACAGGGAACCACAGGCTAGTATATAAATAACACTGAAACACTACAACTGGTACGTTTTTAACAACATCGTGTCGGAAAAGAGACCTGAAGAAAGGCATGCTAGCGGCTAGGTTTGTTCCCCACCCCCCTACTACATCTGAGGGGCCCCGGTATATCCCTGATATCCCACTGGTGGAGAGTTGGTGGCGTAAGCGACCGTGACCTTGTTGGGGCTCCCGTACAAGGGCACGCCGTGTGCAGGCTGCCAGGAGCCTCCCATAGTGGCGGGGTACTGGTAGCTGGCCTGGTTGTCGTACGTTGATGCATAGTGCTGATGGGAGGGCATGTCCCCTCCGGGATGGGCGGTGTAGTACGTGGCATTGGCGGCAGAGGAGGGCACGGGGATGGGAGTGGGGCCCTGGGAGCCAGGCGGGTTGGGGTCCACCGGCCCGGGGGCCTGGGCGGGGTAATACTGACCTGTGGCGGAAGGGGAGGAAGCAATGTTAGGCGCATGCAAGGCGGCAGCGGGTACATGCAAGCTGGGGGACATAGGGGGGTAGGGGACGGACGTGACACCAGGGGGGACATTAAGCTGCTGGGAGGGGTGCGTATACATGCCGGCAGCCCGATTGTACATGCCTGCGGCCTGGCTGCCCATATTGCCATGCAGGGCCATGCGGGAGGGACCTGTGTACTGGTTCATGTAGTACTGCTGGGGTTGGGACATGTGGTGTGTGGGGTTGGAGTAGCGGACGGGGTTGGAGTACAGCTGGGGGTGGTACAGGGGCTGGCCCTCGTACTGACGGCGAGGGGGCTGCTGCGACATGTACGGGCGGTTTGGGAAGTAGGAGGGTCGGTAGAAACCAGGCTGCCTGTCTCGCGGGCCTCGCTTCGGCCCGTATGGCGGCCTGCCCATGTGGAACGCCTCCTGGTTCAGGCTATCGCTGCTGCCCGACCGTTCGGGGGTGCTCCACCTCCCGGGGATGAGTTTAGGGGACCCGCGGTGCTCCATGTAGTGCCTCTTGGGCAGCCCGGGGCCAAGGCTCGTGGGGCGGGGGATCGAGGACTGTGACCCGCTGCCCTCGGACGCCACACCGGAGTCGGTGTAGTCCGGGGACGAGTCCTCGCTACCGACAGTGGTGCTCGAGGACGTCTGCTGAAGGGCGTTGGGGGACGGTTGCACATAGGAAACACTACTGCCACACACACTATCGCTACCGTACTGTACATTCATACTAGCACTGTCACCACTAGACTGTACACTAGTCATCGAGTTACTCCTGGACACTGACACATCCTTATTATTACCTACAGAATCGTTAGAATTATCGTCACTGCACGACTTGTTAGTTTTACCGGGCGGGTAATCAGACCCAGCGCCAGTATGGTAATCGCCAGGCGGATTGCCGGGATTGAAGGAGCTGGCAGAAGTGTAGACATGAGCGCCCTGGGGCAGGGGCTTGTCCTGGGACTGACCGTTGGGCGGCAGCTGGTCCGAGCCCTCCTGCTGCGGGTCTTCCCCCTCCTGGGCCGGCTGACCGCTGCTGTTCTGTCCATCAGAGCTGCTCGCTGGCTGATACTGTGGCTGGAAATAATTACAACAAGAAATCTCAGTATGAGAGTTCATCTGTGTTGGTAAGCTTCCGTTCGTCATAATAGTAAAATTTTGCCCCAAAACTTGCAGACTTTCTCTTAGGGTTTTCAAATCCGAATTGTGTTCCATGTGTTTGTGGCTGGCTAATACTGTGCTAGAAATCAATTACAACAAGACATGCTACTAATCCAACATTAGCTAAGTGTGGAACCTGAGCATGTTGCTCGAAAATCATGACCAGAGCTTGTTGACAGCATCGGATTTAAACAAATGCGAAGATCATTTCCTGTAGTTCCATGGAAAGCCACCAGATGGCACATAATCAAACTTGTCCTTTATTTTGCCGACACCTACATGTATCCACAAACCAAATGAAGGTACATCAGATCTTCTAGAGTAACACTGTTGATGCGACAAACACAGATGCTTACAAACAGCATAGAAAACAATATCATAACCTTCTCTGCAAAGATAACTCCACAGGAAACCTCTGTACCTGCACCTGTCCCTGCGCCTGGTTGTAGAAGTAAGCATTGGCCATGGCTGCCTCCTGCTGCTGGTGCTGTATGGCCATCATACTCATGCAGCAGCGATAGTACTGAAAGATAAAAGGGCTCATTGCAACAAAACGTTCAATATATACATTACACAGAGCATCAATGAATTTTCCTTTTGTTTTCACATCTGTATATTTGTCAAAAACCTTCTATCATGGAGCTTAAAGGCTGCTATTCCCCAAGCAGAGGTTTCGATTGGAGTAGCCTTGATTTCTTACTGCTGCCTCCCCTCAGTAGCAGTAAAAAATCCTTGCCACTACTATCCCCCCAACCAGAACCTCTGCTTGGCGAATACATGTACAATGCGGACATGATCAAATCTTACTACTATTTTCTGATGGCTTTTATTCCTTTCCTTCAATACATATCACATTCAGATAGATTGACTGTCTAGCTAGTTTGAAGCTTTAGCCAACAATTTTCCTTACCTCAATGCCCAAGTTGTAGAAGAATCTAAGTGTAGAGACATCTGAAAAAGAGGATTGACAGCAAATATCAATCGTACAAAAGTGACGGTACTTTCTATTCTGTCAAGAAAGCTTGTATTGTATTGTACATCAATCTCCAGTTTCTATCTTTAACTACAAAGCCAAACTTAGTCAGTCTGCAATTCAAGAAAATCTTCCTCATTTCTTACACAAAACAAGCAATGGAAGACATAGGGCAAGGACTTATTGTACAGCATACAACTTGCCTGGCAGACTTATTATTACCTGAATGTGGCAAGTCGTTCCCATACGGGTCCCTGGAGGGCCCAAAGTTGAGGTTGACGGGCCCCGTCAGGTTGTCGGTGGCTTGGATCATGATAGGGTAGAAGGGAACGTGCATGGGCTGCATGTAAGGGACGTAACCGTTGGGCGCCACAGTCTGGGGAGGGGGGGTGTTGGGGGTAGAGGCAGGGGAGGAGGTGCTATCTGTGGACATCTGCTGATTACTGCCGCTGTTGGAAGAGCTGATTTCTGCATTGGCACTGTGGTGGCAGGACAAAGAAACACAAAATCATGTCCATTATTAAATGAATGTATGACTACAGCCATGCTATTGTACCTATAGCTTCCTCAGATTTACCAGAAACCGCATCTGGGGGCTGAGAATTTATGAACATACTTGGGAGAAAAGCAAATATTAACAAGCATTTTTCAGTGATACATAAGTTGAAGTAACTCTTCACATTTCATACTGTTGATGCATACAGGAACACTTTTCCAATGTGATTCCTATGCATGGCTGAGGGAAACAGAAGGGAAAGCCAATGGAATCATAGCTAATTTCCGTGACCAACTGCTCCACCCACAGAAACACAAGGCCCTGCCAGCCTGCTGTCTTCTAGATACAGGATGCCCCCTGTGGCCAAGGGTGATTGATTACCAAGAATCACAAGAGGCACACATAAGATTCACTGTCTCTAATTGGCGAAAAGGAAAGTTGTCCGTTGTATGTCCTCTTAAACAAACATTAGAAGCTCTCTGACTGGGTAAAAAAGGCAAGATACACACAGGAAATAGCTCTTTTTTTGCCTGGTGTGTTTCTCCTGCATTTCTCCTCTGCTTCATCTGTATGACTGAGCTTTGGAAGGGAATTTTATAAATATTTTGGATTCACTCTAAACAGCATTTCGCTTGGTCCCTTCATAGGTACCGTACATATCATCACATTCTACAGAGTATGCAGAACCAAGGATTGCTATCAATATCATTATCAAAGCTGTACCTTTGACTCTGCAGTGGAGGGGTCGGGTTCTGGTACGGGGACGGCGTTCGTGAGGACCGTGGCACGAACTCCTTGGTGGGGGTCATGACTCGCTTCATGGGAGGCACTTCCATCTGGTGCGACACCGGCGAACAAATACGCTCACCATCTGGGATATTACAGGCAAAAGAGAGAAAAATGAGTCATTAGCAGCTCTTGCAGTACTTATGGCTGAATTGTCTTTTTTTTTAATCATCCAAAACATGGACGAGGGTGCTGATTGGGTACCTACACATGAGTGAATTAATTCTAGGGCCCGTTCGAACAGGTGTTCCAACACCCTAAATGCCCTGTGTGAGCTTGGTATTGGAACACCTTTTGACCGAGCGCCCTAAAACCCAATCCTTAATTCGCTCATTAACTGACATCACCACCAAAAGATTTAAATAAACATTTCCCCAGACAGGTAGCAGTCTGAAGCAAACATAGGAGCGAATTACTACTAGAATGGTATCCAGGCTAGTAGTATTGTACACCTGCCCACCCACCAGGACTGGCCCTCTCGTTCATGTTGAGCTCCTGCATGCTGCTGCAGAGAGAGCCTTCCTCCATGGTCATGCTGTGGCCTCCATCACTGGGGGTTGTGGAGGGAGGGGGAGGGGTGGGTGTGCGGCGCCCCATGCCCCGCCCTCGCCCCCTCCCCCATACCGTGTTGCTTTGAACATGCTGCACTTGTCCGTTAGATGTCTACAGAGAAAAAGTCAAAACTATTAAGACACTACATATCAGGGCAAGCTTTTACAAACTTGTTTTAGAGATTACTATGATCATGTTCCCGAAAGCTGCCCATTCGGGCCCCTAGCCTGTTTAGAAATGTGAGGTTGGCCTTACTGGCAGGGCACTACATGTACCTGCAGTACAATCACCAAACACAAGATGGCATTACAAACCTTGGTGATGCATGATACAATAGGTTACAGGTGGGCAATTACATCAATGCTAATATTGGGAAGGAAACAGTTTGTATCAATGGTTTATGAACGAGAAAATGACGCAGTGTGCCACTCCTTACCGGCAGTGCAGGAAAGGCATCAGGGTCTCTCTGCTGGAGACTAGCAGACTACTACCTACCCCTGAGTCAGGGACCCCAGCAGCAGTATAATCAAATACTAGATACTACATGTACATGATTATTCTACTTCTGTGCCCCTACAGGAAGAATTCTGTTCTACTACAGGAAGAATTGGAGAACGATGACGGCCCGCCTCAGCGAAGTCTGATATGCGGCGAGGATGAATGAAATGAATGAAAACTTCTGTGCCCCTCTTTACTGGCAGTGCAGGGAAGGCATCAGGGTCTCTCTGCTGGAGACTAGCAGAGGTAACCTATTGCCTACCCGTGTCTGGGATCCTAACACAGTATAATCAAATACTATAGATACTACATGATTGTTCTACTTCTGTGCCCCTCTTTACTGGCAGTGCAGGGAAGGCATCAGGGTCTCTTTGCTGGAGACTAGCAGACTACTACCTACCCCTGAGTCAGGGATCCCAGCAGTGGTATAATCAAATACTAACTACATGTACTACTGTGCCCTTCCTTACCGGCAGTGAAGGATACTACAAGTACTAACTGTGCCACTCCTTACCGGCAGTGCAGGGAAGGCATCAGGGTCTCTCTGCTGGAGCTCGTACAGAACGATGGACTCCTCGATGGCCTGCTTCTCGTCCATCTCCCCCTGGGGCGGCCCCGGGGGAGGGGTGGGGGTGTTCCTGCCGCGCCCCCGACCTCGCCCATGACTGTACTGGTACCTGGGTGATGGGAAAGTCACACATTGAATGATTGACCTTTATTGTACATTTGTGCTCAAACAAGCTAAGTACAGGTTGTAGCGCTAGTGATAAGGTCAATTTTGATATAAGAAAAAGGTATCTTATCACCTCTACATTATTGCTAATACATTCTAGTATGTATGTAAGTTCAACTTCTTCTCGCTTCTTATTAATTATCTAGGTAGAGGGCCATCAGCAAGGTATGCACATTGTAAACTTTGATCCACCGAAAGATACATTTAACTTTGTACTCTTGAAGCATAGTGCTTTTTTTATGTGCTACATTCAATGTACTATAAGAGGAACAACCCTAGACAAAGCTACATGTAGTTACATGTAGTTACTTCACCAAAGTGAAGCCAGAGAAAAGTCATTTAAGGTGCCGTCCCAAGGGCTCTACATACATACAAGGGCTCTAAACCAGGGCATATTAGGGAATATGATCCCCAAACCTCATGGTTCTGGGCTAAACACTTTTATGCCAGTCACGGCATGTCTTACTATGTAATGTAACCCTCTGTACTTGGAAACATGCCACAAAATCTGATGTATATTGTACAGATGAATATCAACTACATCTAAAGCCATTCAAGGGCATTTTCTAATACACTTAAGTACATAAGTGAAAGATTTACTTTGTTCTTTTGTTATTTCAGCTAGAGTAACAACAGGGGCTTTTAGCAGCATCATATAATCTACCAGCAAAGTGTAAGCTATTCTAGAATTTGTCAGTATTGTCAGCTTGTAAATGTATGTGTGTGAATATTATGAAACTTCATAATACTTTGAGCAGTCCTCTTAGCTATACGATTGAAGCTATTCATCAAAATCCTCCCCCATACAGCCACCCCTTAACACCCAACGCCTCAGGGAAACTGTGGGTGTGTAAATTAGATATCAGGGACCAAATGAGGATGGATATGTGCAATGTACACTGAAATCCACGAAGACCATAATGATTGCAGGTCTAAATTATCCTCAAACGTTACATAAAGGATGTACCCAAGTAATATACATCATGGCACTTATAAAACCGATAATTGAGTAATCTATTACATTCCCAACATCAATATCTATTGCGATTTTCTTGCCTGAAAAGGCTAGATGTACATCAATGCACAAGATTTAACAAGGATTGTCCTTATGAGGACAAGGCAAATTGGAACTTAATAGTCAAGTGAGCAACATTTCAAGACGTCCCAATTTCTATATTAGGACTTATGTTTGATACTTTAGACGTCCTTGAGTAAGAAGAAGGGCAAGGAATAACTCAAAGAAATTGAAAGTCCAATAGTGGTTGGAGGCCATAGAGGCAATGGTTGTTGTCCAGTATGTCAAGGGCATGGCATAGGGAGTCGGAGCAAAACCCTCTCCTCCAAACGTCATTTACCTTCCCAAACTGAATTCAGGTACCCATTATTGCACCTGGGTGAAGTGAGGAAAGTCGTGTAAAGTGCCTTTCCCAAAGGCACAACATTAGTATCATGACAGGGTTCAAACTAAGGCACGATCTATACACAGTTTTTCCCGATATAGCGAGCGAGCCTACAACCTCTCGCCGACAGCTTTTTTTCAGCGTCTAGATGGAACTGCAATAACGCCATAAAGATATCGGGAAAATTTCTCCCGAAAGGTCCGGACCATTCGCCCGACAGCTTAGCAGGGGTCCCCGGTAGCTTGGCACGGGTCCCCGACAGCTTCCGCGCGTGTGTAGATGTATCCCGACTTCGGGAGGGCTCATTAGCATATAACGCAGGCTCATTAGGCTATATAGCTGTTAATGACTGCAAGCGCCACGGGTGTCCGGCGGCCAACGTTCCAGATCCCTCCCGACACATCCACAGATATCGGTAAAAACTGTGTATAGATTGGGCCTAAGATTTCTGGGTACTATGCCAAACACCCTGCAGTAACAGCACACCACCCCATGTAAGAAATGGAAAGCGTATACCGCAATTAGGATCTCTGTTTGCTTCTGTAACAGTTCTTAATTGATTAATGGTTCCTACGAGACTTCTGCTGTGCACAACAAGCCGTTCATCCATTAATCAGTGGTGCTGACCTGCTGCCGGGCCGCGGCCCTGGTCCCCTCCCATCCATCTGGTCCTGACGCATGAAGCGCGGAGGCTGGTTCCTGCAAACAGAGGAGAACAAACAATCAGCTGGCAAGTTGGTCTTGCTGTTAGGGTTATTGAGACTTGGAGTCTACGTTCCCTAGTAGGCTCCAAATATGTTGTACCCTTTCGGTAAGGTACTTAAGGCCTATTTCCTGACTGAAAATGAATAGTATTACCTACGTCCTCTTCCCAAATGTTGCACCCCTGCGAAACATACTTTTTACCAGGCCTATTTTCTGACTGAAATGAATACCTAGCTTTGGTTAGGGAGTCTGACGTTCTCTCGGATGGGGTGTAAATCTGGAGGACCCGTGTTTGCGAACCACACCTCAAGACATCTAAGATCCCACAGCACTTACTGAAAAGAACAGAGGTCCGGGGGTCTTTCCTAGTATGATTAGATCAAACCTCACAGTCCAGATTTACACAGCTTGTATATACTGAACAAAACTGGTGTGTTACACCTTAGAGTGGTTTAACAGAAAAAATAAAAGAACTAACCACAGCGACTTTATGGCACTTAGAATGACGGTTGTAGTGTTTTTGTCTTCAAGGGAAGAAAATGGCATCTAGTATACGATTATGACTGTGTTAAATGTATACCTGGTATTTTTCCTTTAGGACATCCGGAGTTGGTTTTATGGACAGAAATATAAGGAGACTCCAACTGCGTAGCAAGGAAATGGGGAGGAAGGATGTTTTATGACAAAAGTGCTGGGCTTCCACAGGTTCATGACGACGATGACGTATAGCTTCATTTTGCGCTAGTTTTATGTGGGGCTCCCGGCAACCTCTCAATTTGAGGCAACTTCTTACACTGCTGGAGGCACTCGTGTGTGTCATTGCCCATCTGTCAAAAGGAGCGAGTCTTCTAGTTCTTTTATGTATGGAAGGAAGAGGGAGGACAAAATTACCTTGAAGGCACATGCACTTTATAGAAAAACTGAAAACATATTGCATAAGCTGGGGTGAAATCAGGACAAAAATACTGTAAAATCAATCCATTTACTTTTGCAGTGGTTTTATCTTGTATTGGGAGATGAGGAAAGGACATTTTTGATATAATGTTATAAATTTGGGGTTGAAATAGCATCTTCAATATATTATAGCGTCTTGACTGGATACTGCAGAAACCACGACACTGATCTATCTACTCACTAGATACAGTACTTGCTTCTTCATATCATGTACATGTAACTTTAATGGCCTCAGCAACCACTCAAGCAACTGAGGAAACCTGGTTGGTGAGAGGGACTGGTTACTTCAATCAAGAGGTCTTAACTACGTTGGACGATGGACGAAACTGTTTTAATGAAGATTACATTATAACTGGACTGTAATTGGCTGTGCCAGGTGGTTGGCTACCAAGGTTTGACTTCCTTTGACAATCAACTACAAAGATACAAATACACCAGTCTTTGACATACATGTACACAATACATCAGGAAAACATATAATTTAGCTGACACATTCTGTAAACATAGTAAGAGCTGTTATGGGGTGAAATTTTGTGTGCAAGTCTCTTTTTCTGTGGCATTGGAAATAAGAGATTGGAAAGTTGTAATTCAAGAGAATAACTAGGAAAGGGTGATCAAAGCATTTATCTTTTTGTTGTGCATTTTCAGGAGGCAGTGCAAAAGATATTTTTTGTGGCGGTGGTGTTGATTTGGCAGGACTGACCATACCTCCCCTGTGAGCTGTACCTGTGGCCGTGGGGGGACCCGTGGTACATCCGGCCCTGATAGTCCCTGCTGTGATAGTCCCTGCCATAGTGCTGGTACCGGGGACTGGACAGGGGAGGCACAACTGTACGCTTTCAGGGCTACCCACAGATCTACAGTAGCCTGGAATCCAGCCAATTCTAGCTCCAGTTCTGATCCAACAATAACTTCCATGCAAAATAGTCTGGGCCCAATCCCCATTAAAACATTTGGTCCTACATGTTGTAATACATTAGGTTAGACATCCAGGAAGGTAATAATATACATGCCAAATAGTCAGTTAAACAACTGGATATGAATTATGATTGGGAAATGTTTTACATGGCATCCCATTAAAATATTTGGTCCTAATGCCTGCCACACAGCAGGAAAATTGATTGGCCTGCAAGTTCTGAATTTATTTATTTATTTATTTCATCTTCAGTTCTTGAGTCTATCATCACATGAATGTTGGAGATGGACCGATGTCCACAGGTATGAGCCATGTCCGAACCATCGATGTCTGATGATTAGGTAGATTACAAGGAAATCATATGCTCGCGACTAAGCCGTCTTTTAAATACGACTGAGGCTCATTGCCTGTATCCCAGGAGCTTTACATTCTGCTTTATTGCGGTGACCAAATATTTCTCAGATGCGGTGCAACGGGGATCGAACTTTAGAATCACTGCTCAAACCCTGTTACTATGCCATTGCGCGGACCGCATGACTCAGAGCACTAGTCTACATGAGAATATAAAGTGCCAATTGTCTCACTATTAGATCCAAGACTATTCTGCAGAGAAGCCATCAAAGGAGTGAACAGAGCTAGAATAGGATGGATACCAGGCTACAGATATAGGACCTTTGCATGCTTGTGCATAAGGGAAATGTGCTCAAGCCATTTTTCTTACCACGCATGCACTGTGACTCTGTGCCCTCCCCAAACATCTCTGATTTATCAAGTGTGGCCAGAACTGAGATAAGGAATGCACAAAGACGCTCCTTTTTATTAAGCTGTTGCCGATTCCTGGACCTAAGAGATAACTCGAGGAGAAAGCTGGGTCACTGACCAAGTGTGATCTCGCATGCAACTGCCTTGTAAACAGAGTGATAAACTTCAATCAAATCCCTGACAGACAATGAATGGGAATAGGCAGTCCCTCCTGCACTTTGAGTCAATCAGTAAAGAGGCTTTATGGAGTGCTATTTTTAGTTTTCTTGAAGTTTTAGTGTCTCCTTGGGCGATGCATCAATCTCAGGGCAAATTGAATCTGTCAAAGGCTCATAACCATAAGGATTTACATGAATGGTGGGCAACATTTCCTGTCAAAAAATGTACAGAATAACCCAAATATGTGCCTTACAGCAAAAACGGGGCAAGCAACACCACAAATCTCTTTTGAGTGAGCTGCTAGCTCCTAGAGCTTAAACGATAATTGCAAAACTTTATATGTCTGCTTTTTGTGCTAGCCTTTGTGTTTAGTTCATCTCAACACAGTCCACAGCTGATATATCAGAAGCGTCTAGAAGGGTGCAAAGTCACAGAGCAGATGAACCCAAATCTAACATCTTGTGGTAGGATTCGGGCTCATTTGTTCCCAAGTCAAGAATGTTGGAGCTACAATTTGTCATGCCACTGCACAAAAACCCAGTGTAAGGACAACACCTGCCTAGAATTTGTAACTTTTCCTTCTTTTCTTTATAGTCTGCACAAATGATAAAGAGCACAAGCAGCCAATTTTTGAACAGAATTGTATGGGCTGCATTCAGTTCATTCACTGTCAGGGAGAGGAGTACTGTAAATGCAGAGATGTTCGCAGTGGTTTTATGTTTGCGGTTTTTGCAGTGGCCACTTCACTGCGAACTTAAAACTGCCGAGAACTACAGTCTATGGCGCTACCGCGAACTTAAAAGCACTGCAAACACTCCATTTTCCCACTACAGCAAAGGTCCCTGCGAACTTAAATTTTACCGTACAACTTTCTCTATGTCTTCTCCATACCTTGCCTGTCCGTTGTATCTCTGCCCATGAGGAGGCCTCTGGAACTCCCTGTCCCTGTCTCTTGGCTGGTAGTCCCTGTCTCTCCCTTGGTACTCCCTTCCTTGGTACTCCCTGGACTGGTAGTCCCTTCCTTGGTAGTCCCTCCCCTGGTAGTCTCTGCCCTGGTACTCCCTCCCGTGGTGGTGGTGGTACTTGGGGCTGTACTGCCCCTCGTGTTGGAGCCGGGGCGGGAGGGACGGCTGCACACGCTGCACCATGAACGGCGGGATGCCGTTTTCCTATGTTTTACAAAGGGTAAGAGTTCGACATCACCTCCATCCAATTATTACCTCGAAAGTCCTCTTTACCATCCATAATCTCTTAGATATTCTTACATGTAATACAGCTCAAAATAATTCATTAAATCATATTTTTGCAGTAACTATAAATTTTGCTTCAGAGGGGAATGGCTGTTTTTGCAGTGTTTGGGGTTTGGGTCTGAAAGAATTCAGAAGAACAGCAGTTAGTACATAACACATTATTGTCACGATTTTGTGGTGAGGGATCATAGTGCAAACCAAAATAAAACCAATGTGAACATTTCAGGACTTACAGTTTCCACTACATTTTGCTATAATCATAATCCACCTTTTTTCCCCTATATGCATCAAGACATCAATATAAAAGTTTGGGAAGCAAAGAAACAACTCAGCCTCCAGCTACATGTAGGATTGTAAGTAATACCACTGAGTGAAACATTTGAATTACAGAGAAATCCCAGGGGCCGGTTCCACCAAATATCCAAAATTTGATACAAGATGATATATGTAGCTTGCAAACAGATATCATGTCTGAATTGATTTTCTGCTAACACTGTATCATCGTACCAAGGTATGCACAATTATTGATTAAAACACTCAGAATCAATGACAAAGAGCTCTGCAAGTACATCCAAGATGTTCAAACAGCAGCTAGTGAAACACATGCGAAGCTCAACATACATGTATGGCACATTAGGTACTCAATAAAAAAATGTACCTAATAAAAATCATGCGTTTTATAATATTTTGCATAACGATTGTTAGTACTGTGGGATGTTGTTATATGTTGTGTATATTATGCCCAGTGTCTAAGTTTTATGTGTAATTTTGTTACTCCTGGAAGAGTAGCTGTTGCAGCTACAAGCTGTCAACAGCTACAGGAGTTAATAAAACGATAAACAATAAACAAAAGAGTTTCTTCCTACCCTTCCCTTCCTCCTGTTCTTCCTCTTGTTGCGAGGATCTTCTGCAAATGGGTGCCAGGGGGGAGAGAAACATGCTGCTGAGAGAAGAACGCACTGGGTGTTGGGAGGGTTAGTGGCTATACGGCGGGGCATGCACAGCCAAACATGCATATGGTTATCTACACACTACGCAAACGTACCAGCCGCAACAGCATCAAGCAAGGATTATGGAAGAAAGAGATTTGTCGAGCACAAAATCTAGTAGTGTTTAATTGCTACATATATATGTCATTGTACATATTTTGTACACTACCAAAAATAGTTTTCATAAGAAAGAGCAACTTGGTCTGAGAAAAGGATTTAAGAAAACTTTTTCAAGTTTTCTTCCATCTCAGAATTTTTCTTATTCTTATTCTCTTTTTTTTACACACTGTCAGAGAATAACTTACTTGGTGGAAGATAACTTTTATCATACAACAGAATGAATAAGAATTGCATTTTTGGTGGTGTAGAAAATAATTGAGATTCTGGATAATCACAAGTTGCCCCAAGACAGATTAGAATCAGAGTCTAGCCTAGGAAAGACTGGAATTGGGATCTGTCCTTAGGCTAGTACAATACATGTAGAATCAATTTTAATTTGATGGTGATCTGTCCTATCACAATCTGCAAAATCTATAACTTAGTACAGATTTTCCTAGGACAGATCCCGATTCCAAACTGCTCTAGGAGAGACTCTAATCTGTCCTAGGACAATCCGCAATTGTCCTGATCCCAATCTCTACTATGACAAATACTATTATATAAACGGGAGTTAAGTCTACGACATGCAAAGGCAACTTTTCCAGTAGCGCAGTCATTCCAGCCTTGGGGATATCTACTCTAGTGAGATGAGCTTAACGGCTTTAGTAGTACTGTCAGGTGTTGTAAAATGACGTCAGTACGGCCCAGTGGAGCATGCCGAAGTGACGAAACACTACATCTATCAATTGAAATCAATGACAACAGTGCAAAACAGGTAATTTATAACATGCTGACATGCTCGGGGTTAGAATGGACGGGGTCATTACTACATGAGAGGGAGGGGGGTGGCTCAGAGGATAACAGATCATTTACTAGTGTACACAATAACACTGTTGATTAAAGATCAATACAAATTTACGTACATCTTATGAACACATCTGTCTTAAACAGAAAATCTGCAGTACACACAGTGAATCATGATACAATGGGATTTCATATTGTATATTGTAAAATATCAAAACATAAATTGCAAGATTCATAAACACATGTCTCTGCAGTTTTCAAACATGACCTTGATAAAGTTGATAAACACAAACAAACATGAAGTTCAACATATCTTCTGAACAATTATATAATGTTAGTTCACTTTTATCCATAACCTATATCCATTGTGTATTATAAAAATTAGGTATTTGGGGATCATTACGTCAATTATTATGGAAGGTGGTTTCTCATTGCAATATCTTGAAAATGTTGACATTTAAAACCCATGTTGTTCACCTGAAATCTCACCCAGCTTTTTAAAACAACGAATCTAGGTTATCCAATGGAAAAAGGTGAACTAGCGTTATCTTAAGTTCATTTAGATCATTAGCAACACCCTAACATTGTTATTGCCTATCTCACCTATCTCCTGTGGCACTATGGCACCCTTCTGATAATACCCAGAGAGGTTCTTGTACCCCTTAGCTGGCACTGCTGTCCAAGGCATGGGCACAGTTGGTACTGTCACAGAAAACGATCAATCATCATTTATGCAACCACAGTGCTACATGCAAGTAATTAATCATATGGTGGCCATGTTTGACTAAGATGTGTTTATATGCATTCACTATTAATTGCTAAGCATAATGACTAGCAGAATGAATGAATGAATATAAAGTACTTTGTAATATCATGACCTTACTATAGGCATACTTGGCCAGGTGGGACCAGAGAAGCTTACTAATCACTAGGCTTGTATTATGGTACACAATCTCTTGCTGTTGGGGAATTATTGAGATTCCTCCCCTCTCCATGGGGCTGATCAGTCGAAGGGCTACAAAAAGCTTGCCTAAAAGCAGTTGAAAATCATATCCAGTTGCTTGAGTAACTGCTTTTTGGCAAATCTTTTTTATTACCTCGATGTCTAACCTTTATCAAATTGAATGTACTAGAAGCTTGATGAGGTTGGTAAACTAATCACAAAATATTAAATCTCACAAGAACACAAAAAAAAGGAAGTTGATTTCTTTTTACATACCAGGAGGCACCTGGGTAATGGGCTTTAGATTCTTCACTGGGACGGTATGTCTGGAAAAATAACATTTTATTTTATTACCGGTAGTAAATGCCATTGATTTAAACATCTTACTAAAAGGCATATATCATAACATCATATGAAAGTCTTGTGACACCCATGGAAGGTGCTGTAAATTGTAAAACTTCACCGGAACTGTATGCCTGGAAAAACAACAACATGTTATTTTATTACGGTAGTAAATGTTATTGATTTAAACATCTTACTAAAAGCCATATATCATAACATCATATGAAAGTCTTGTGACACCCATGGAAGGTACTGTAAATTGATTTCCCTCTGAATTATTCCTATCATAAAATCATGGCACCCCTTGTTTCACCACTACACTACGCTGACAAAATGTCCTGTTATCGTAAAAGCATGGCACCCCTTGTTTCACCACTACACTACGCTGACAAAATGTCCTGTTATCGTAAAATCATGGCACCCCATGTTTCACCACTACACTACGCTGACAAAATGTCCTGTGTCTGAAGCTTGTGAACTAAAAACCGCCATGAAAGTAAATGAATCAACTGTAAGTAACAGTAATAACATGACTGAGAGAATAACCTCCTGCTTTTCTGTCATACTGACATGTCCTTGATTAATTGCAAATAGAGATGAGAGAAGCATATTGATGAGCTAATAACTGACTCAGCGACAGGCACAAATTGGAAAATTGACTGACAGGTACATGTAAAATGAGGTTTATGATACTGTAAATGCATTTAAGTTCGCGGAAATTTAATTTCGTGGTAGCGAGAAAAAGGACTTTTCGCAGTGGTTTTATGCACCGTAGTCTCGACTTACTGCTCGTGGTGGTTTTAAATTCGCAGTGAAGCGGCCACCGCAAAAACCGCGAACATTAAACCACCGCAAAAGTTTCTGCATTTACAGTTACTGTAGTAAAGAAGAAGTTTATTTGCAAGTTCATGCCCGAGGGCTAATTGCAAGTACATGGTATAAACATACGAGACATACAAGTGACAATTAACAGTTATAAACAATATTCTACTCTAATACTAGTGTTGGCTATTTCTAAACAGGTTGGGTTTGACTTCTTTGTTTGAAGCAGAGGGAGATATGATAAAAGAGATCCTCACTTCTCTCCGAGCTCCTCTATGAAGACAGTAACCGGCCCGCTCTCTGCCTGCACCTCCTGCACATGCGCCATGTAGTACTTGACGTTCCCTTCAAGTCGAACCTTGGGGGAAAATTTTAGATACGTACATGTTAAACCTTTAATTGAATTTATAGAATTCTAACTTAATCATTAATCAAACCATTAATTGAATTTATAGAATTCTAACTTAATCATAATCATGTCAATACATCAATAATACATATATGTAGTACCGCTTTGAAAATCATGTTTTGATCAAAAGTATTCAATTTTGTTAACATTTTACCATTGAACGAATGCTTAAATGTTGCTCACAACAAACACGATTTGTAAGAATAACCTTTTTACTGACTCGTTGTTCTAAACAGCCTCGCAATTCAGCTTTCCAAACAGCAGCATGCAGAAGGCATGCATGTGAGTCTTGCTGTTTTTAATAAACCGGTCTACTACTACCCAGAGTAGCAGAACAATTTTGAAGCATAATGAATCTCATCAAGAAAGCAATTATTTAAGAGATTGGGTGATAGAACTGACAGAAAAAGTCTGTTGTGTCGACAACATTTCAAAGTCCTGTGCAACAACTGTCTTGCATCAGGTCCTTGATTGAACTAATGATTGCATTACGACCTGTAATGGTGAAATTATGCAATAACTGATACAGCACAATCCTACAGATAACCCCCTTCCCATGCCCTCGTTTTCCTTCTCAATCAAAGACCCTAACCCCTTAACTGATACAAATTTGATGCCAAATGGCTACCGTAGCAGGCTGACGGGTTGAACTGACCTGGCCCTCGTTTTCCTTCTCAATCAAAGATGGGATAACTGATACAAATTTGATGCCAAACGGCTACCGTAGCAGGCTGAAGGGTTGAACTGACCTGGCACTTGTCTCCAGGGGCGTACTGCATCATAGTCGCCAGGTGCATGTCCTGACGCTGTTGCTCTGTAAGAAACAATGGTCGAGACAATGGGTATCAACCATGTGCAAATCCTGCAGCGTTTTACATCTCCACACGGTAAGATGACACGTAACGCTGTCATGGGAGAATCTTAAGCCTGATAACTTCCTGTGCTGATGGCTATAACTCATTGATATCCGCCCACGGACACAGAAAACTGAGGGGCTTAATCCAAAAAGCACTTTGCACCAAATAAACATCCATCTCCCAAACCTCTTGTGATTCTTCCTAGCACACTTTTTTGTAAGACGAATGTACCCAGTAAGGCCCAGTTTCATCATACACAAACCTTTAAAATACTGGTGGAATCCATTATCAGCGCAGCCAGAAATTCACACTCCAGCAACTAAACTGTAAAAGCGGGCCCACAATCGATAAAATCAGATGGAAATCTTCTACCTCCTGAACCCAAACATCATGCTCAATTGCTAGTAAAATCTTTTACAAGCCGGCTATTATGAGGATAGCGCCATACATTTGTTACCATAAATTTCTCTGGCACAAACACAACGTCTCCTCGCCTGTCTAACGCTGGGGGAAGCTGTGGGTGCTAAGTCAGCTTTTCTGTCATCTATAGGTGATTGGTAATTGGGTCATTTGGTGGGTGGACGGCTGTCAATAAGTCCTGACAGGTTATCTCTATCATATATCAAGAGCGCTAATGAAGATCTCATCAGAGGCACAGGTGTGAAGCACTGATATACCTGCTGAACTGGGTCAAATGGACGTGAGTTATGGGGAACGGCGAATGCCGCTGGGGTCAATTATGATGCATACACTAAGGACGCTTCCAGCAAAGACTTTGCCATTATCAGGTCAGTCGATACATGCCCCACTGCAATGGACCTCAGCAACCTTTGTTTTAAAACCACATTAGAGGGTAAGGTCTACAGATAGGTCAACGCAAAAGATGTTGGAAGCAGACTCTAGTCTGGTTAATAGAATTTTTCATCTAACAGTGACTACTTTTTAAAGGTAAACACACGTACCTCCAAATTTTCAATAGCTATCTACCTACCAGTGTGTTTACCTTAATCAAAAAAGTAGTCACTGTTAGATGAAAATTCTATCAACTGTGGACATATGTGACTAATGAATCTCTTCAACAAGATTCTAGTCTGTTTTACAAGACAAGGACGCTTGCAGCAAAGACTGTGTCGTTATCAGGTCAGTCGATACATGCCCCACTGCAATGGACCTCAGCAACCTTTGTTTTAAAACCACATTAGAGGGTAAGGTCTACTGGAAAAATGGATAAGGTCAAAGCAAAAGATGTTGGAAGCAACTGAATCTAGTCTGTTTTACTTGACATAGAAAATCAAAGTCTAATCAGTGTCTGATCAGTGTTGGTGATACTTGAAATTCACATCGTGCAGCATCGTGGAAGTTACATGTTTTTTTGCAGTTTTTGCAGTCACTGTGGCTACATTGTAAAATACTACTGCCTACTTAAAACCACCGCGAACACTAATCTTCTAACTACCATGGAATCAAATGACCACAATCTCACAATCTCATTTACAGCACCAGTAAAATGGATGATCATGCAGTCAAATTTTCTCATGTCAGCTCATTCATTAGAATTACAGCAGACACTGCATAAAAGTTTACGTAGTAGACAAAGATCTGAATATGGGAGACTAACTTCTGCTGTGAGTTTGATCAGGATCAGAGATAAATCTATAATGTGAAGTATTGGACGCCTCCACTTAATCTATTCTCACCCTTCAGGCCTTGATATATACTCATAAGACAGATCTTTCTGGCAGAGACTAGTATGAAAAATGACATACAAAGTAGATTGCAACTTTAGCCAGGTCATCAATATAACATAAGATTGTTACAAATTATAACTGCTTGAATCAATAAATGATGTCTGTTTATCAAGAACACCATCAGCATCTATCACAGTAGACAGTAGTAAATCCTCACCTTTCTTGGAGTCCATCCATGTATCATATTCCACATTTCGGTAGCATTCAGGGTCCAGGGCTTTGGCCACCTTAAAGGGGAGGGGGAACCTTCGTCCATCCTTCTTACTATATTCTACAGCACCGTTCGCTTGTGTTGCCTGTGGAATAGAGGGGGCGGATTGTAATTATTATGATCAATCAACAGTTGCGTGTGCCCACAATGACCTGCTGTAGGTTTCATCCTTGCGAATATAACACAAACAGCAAATATCACAAGGTGCACAGTGCATGGCATGTGTTTTGTAGGCTGTAGCCTTTTCTGCTGTTGTGTATTTCTACATAGACTCTGCCATTCATTATGTAAGGTGTTTTGTCTTTGCCATCATCTTACAAATCTGATTAAGGTCCAAAAGGGCTACCACATCACTTTCTTTATCCAACACTTCCTGACCCACAAATGTTCATTTTGACAAAATGATGGCAGAGCCTTTTTTTCTGTCCAATCCACCTTCTATTCTGAGTGCTAAAATCACATACATTGAGTATCCCAAGTTGGAGAATTGGCATTATTGTTTACAATGTGCATTCCATTTGTTTTTGTTTTTCATGCAGAACTGTCTGGTAAACCACCATTTAAATGCAACATTCAAGTTTTGTGCAGTAGGTTTATGTACAAGGTGCACTGGGAAGGACCCTAGTGCTCTTTCCAATATGTCATGACACTCCTCAAATACAGGACCTCCATCTGAGAGGATTTCATTTCCACATTAAGTAGAGTGAGGAAACATGTGTTAAGTGGCTTTCTTAAGGGCACAACTATGGGGCCTGCTGGGGATTTTAACCCAGAACCTTTAGATTCTAACTTGTGTTTGTGCAATGAAGACTGAAGTCAGTGAAATCGCAGAATTTTGTGGCCTTAAGGAAAGAAAGCATGCCAGCAGCTTCAATATTCCTACCCCGACCAACCACTCAGGTACACATGTACACATGTACCAGGCCTAGGAAAAAAGTGTTGTGTTTCCTGTTTCAGTCCTAAAAATGGGGTAGTGGGTAGGTGTTATCTTTTTCCCCTAATTTTCTCAAAAGACTTTGGCCACAACTCTAGTGATACAATACAGTTTAACAACTTGAATGTAAAACTGAAATGATGCTTACAATGTATATTATACTTTAATTTTGTGCATACTGGTTACAAATCTGTGGATCCGATACATTTAATCTTCATTATAGATATAGGACAAGCAGGTTTTTTTAAATTTCAATAGGAAGTATAGGGTGAATAAAAATTCTAACCGTGACTCCACTGCCCACCCCAAAAAAAAGACTAGGGTCGTCAGGTTTTTCTAGGGAAGGTGCAGAAACACTTACAGGAAACACCATTTTTCTCTAGAAAACTGCAGAAGAGTTTTACAGCTAATTTCTAACTGGTAACTATATATATGTGGCTCCACTGCCCACCCAAAAAAAGGCTAGGGTCGGTAGGTTTTTCAACATTAGGTAAACAGGAAACAACATTTTTTTTTTTTCTAGAAAACTGCAGCAGAGGTCACCGCTACAGCATCGACCCACCACCCTGCCGGTGGGAACGGCAGCCATGATGGACTGCAAGGTCACGCACAGATAACAAGCATGTATCACTGTGGTCTGTGCACCAGGCGATAACATTTGTCAATACCACCGCACTGGTGGTGTACCGTAAACCAGGGAATACTGCATTTTCTCGATTAAAATATGCACGATTAAAGTATTTTCTCGATTAAATTATGCTTCCCCATTAAAGTACACACCCCTGATACCCTGTAGGACTGAAACATGCAATGGAAAAACTGTAAATCTGAAAGTACTCTACCCTTCTCATTGATCTTGAATACATTTTGAACCAGATAAATTCAAATTTATGGTGTTTTCTTCTCTTTTCCCTGGGTTATTTTGCAAAAATCAAGCTCTACTTGAGATCCTTTACTGAATAATAATGTGCAATAACCTGGAAAGAAGTACACATTCCAACTTTGGTAACAACTTGCAACACCTTTGAATTTTGAATACTTTTTAAAGTGCAATACTTTATTTGAGAAAATACAGTAGAGGCATTCCCTATATGCTATCTGATGTTGGAGCTTCCAGGGAAAGTGTAAATTCTCAGAGCATGATGAATGCCTTTAGGTATCTGATACAAAAGTCTTCTTTTCTTCCTGTGGGATAACGATAGGCACCTTACAATTACATTACCAAGTCTTTACAAATGATCTGAAATGGTAGTGATATCAGGTAACACAAAGTTGTGTAGAGATTCATTTTGACGACATTTTTGTGTACAATGAGTCTCAGGGTATTATCAATCATTATGATCAATGCCTTTGAGGCATGTGATACTGTGACAGAAGTCTTCTTTTCTTCCTATGGGATAAGGATAGGCAGCTTACACGTACCATTACAAGTCTTTACAAATGAGGCAACTGAAATGGCACAGTAGCAGATAGCATAAAGTTGTGTAGAGATTCATTTTGACTACATTTTGGGCACATTTTTGTATTCAATGAATCTCAGGGTATTGTCAATGATCAATGCCTTTAAGGTATGTGATATAGAAGTCTTTTTTCTTTCCTATACATATGGGATAAAGTGTGTAGAGATTAATTCTGACTACATCTTTATGTACATTTTTGTGTACAATTATAGTCTCAGGAGATTATCGATCATTATGATCAATGCCTCTGAGGCATGTGATACAGAAGTCTTTTTTTCTTCCTATGGGATAAGGATAGGCAGCTTACACGTACCATTGCAAGTCTTTACAAATGAGGCGCCTGAAATGGTACAGTAGCAGATAGCATAAAGCTAAGCAGCAATTGATCATGACTTTGTGTACTGTGATCTCTGTGCACATTTATAGTAGTACAGTAAGTTTACTGTACCAATTGTGTAGCAAAGTGGTTAGTGATCCTGACTAAACCAAGAGGTTGGGAATTTGAATCCCAGCTGTGTTGCTCACCTGGCATGTTTGCTACTGGACAGGATAGTAGTCCTTAGAATTGAACATTAAACCATGGTCCACTTTTCATTGTGCTTAGTACTTGTATTGAAAAGAGCTGAGAGAATTTCCCTAGTGCAATGAACTTGTAAATACTCTACATACATGCAGCATCTGTCTTCTCTGACATGACCAGTGGAAGAATAGCTCTTCAGTCAGCTAAACTGATTCAAGATGACTTATCTTTTTTTAAACAGGAACTTATCTATGGAACGCAGAGACTTCCCAAGGACCTGACTGCTCAGACACTACATATAGACACAACTTAGTTGCTGACAATACATTATATATATAGCAGATATATCGACAGTCGTAACAACCTGTTATCTTGTAAAGTTGTGCAGAGGTAACTCAGGTAATGTCCCCTGAGAATAAAAATCACTGTCTTGTAAAATCTCTTGTCTTGTCTGCATCAGTCACATCCCTGTACCGATCAATAAATTAACCATGCTAAGGCCACACCAATTTTAGTTGTTGTTTCTTGGATTTTTTCAGAAAAAAAATTGGGTCGGTCGGTCGAAAATAAAAGATAAAAATAAACTTTTGAAAAAAGTCGGGAGTAGGAGAGATCGAGGGGCTTACTCATTAGTTATTTTAATTAAGTTAAGTTAATTTAGGGGTCCTTGGTAGCAAAGTCCGAAGTTTGAAGAAAAATTATAAACGTACCGTCCGAAACAGGCACGTACTGCTACTTGACTTTGAGGACCACAGTTAATTTGAGAAAGGAGAGGCTATAAAATTTTGTCAACACGAGGTGTGGCCATCAATTTGAAAAGTTTTTTTTTTACAAATCGGAAAAAATAGAACTGGTGTGGCCTAAGTCCACTATATTTCATTTTCCCTTTTGCATGACCTCTTCTAGACAGGTCATACAACAATGTTTGTTAAAAGCATTTCATGTGAGCAACTACAAGACAATCAAGTAATATGACTAATATGGGATATCTGTTATAATGTCTGACTCCCACATCGGTCATTTTCTTTGTACTTCACTTGAAAAGAAAGACCAAATTTTCCATACAATTATTAAAAACGTAATTCATATAGTACTGCAATTGATAATATTTTATAGCAAATGCTCTATGTATCATGTATGGATACATTAGCCTTGCAGTATTGTTGTTTAATAGTTTTACAGTAACTGTTGTACTGGCATATATGAGTGTTCAGCAATAAAGTTCATACATGGTCAACTGGTACAAAGCGATTCTTAGTCCCTGACATCAGTTCAGTTCAAGGAACACGAGCCAATTTATACGACACACTTGAGACTTAAGCCACGTTTCAAGGTGAATCAATGGAACAAGCTTTTCCTCCAATGCTTTTGTCTCCCAAGAGAGCCAACTCCTCTCTTGGATGGATTTTCTAATCAATGGTAAGTACTTCCTCTAGAGCATTTGAAAGACTCAGTGGTAAGAACTTGGCAAGCATTGTAAAATGTTGCCACAAGCCAAAGAGCACGTTGTAACAAACTCACAGACCCTTTGTCTTCGACAGCCGAGCTCTATTGGCAAACAAATTAATCCACAAGATGCTGACACAAGACAATAAATGAGAGACTTTGATTCAAATTTGATAGTCTCTTTTTGTGCTGTTGAATGGCAGAGTGGGTAGGCTAGCAGACATGGGACCAACGATTCAGATTTGATTCCTGGTTAGAATTTGTGTCCTTGCCAAAGGCACTTCACAATTGGCTTTCTTCACTCCACCCAGGTGTAAAAATGGAGACCTGACTTTGGTTGGGGGGAAAAAAAGTAGTGGAATAAGGATGCGCTCAGTATTCCAATATCGTGCCCTAGAGACAGTTGATATAACCCTAAATCCCTTTGAAAAGGCTATGATACTATCTTTAGCTTATTACCTTTCATTTATTACGTACATACATGTACTCTGTTAAATAAAACCTTATCAAAAGAAATAACCATCTGCATAACAGACTGATTATATCTTAAATTTGCAAGTCAAAAAATGGAAGTAAAAACCTTAAATGAATGTAGCAAATATTAGATACAAATCTCGAGTTGATAGGATTTTGGACACTTCAATGCTTTCTGCAGATTTCCATTGCTACAGAAAATAGACAACATTTTCCAATAGGAGAATGAGTTGTATCATTATTGGCATTTTGGCCTTCTCAAGGCTTTCCAATATAAGAAAATATTATTACTATTGGCATTTGAGCTATCTAAATATATGCAATGTTGATGTGTGCATTATCCTTTATGCCTTATTCACAATGCGCAAGATAAACTTTCTGTAAGAGCATAAAACAGCAAAGTAATGCCACTGCAAACATTTTGAGATTTACAGTAATTACTGACGCTCACCTTCTCATTTGGTCTCTCTGTGTTGTCTCTACTCTTGTCTGACTCTGTCGACACGTCCAGCTCGGTCGACCCTTCAAGTTCACTGTCAGGTTTGTCACTTCTGAAGGAAGAAGCACATACATTGAGGTTGAATTCAACTCATATATGGACATGCACGCTCACACTCGAATAAAAGGCTGCAGCTAACCATCACACAAATAGCAAGGTAGTGAAGTAAGGAAAACCTACATTTACCTTTACCAAGGACAATCTTTTAAGAGAGTGTGCATGATATAAGTCATATTTAAGTCACAGATACTGTGGAATTTGTCCAGTCATCAAGGACACACTAACTGAGATCTTTTCCTTTATGAGAAGGAACAGTGACTAATCTTATTTCACGGCCTCATTATCACCGAGGTAAGTGACCCTTTCGCACACTACTCCAACCCAATGGATTGCTTTCTTATCAAATAAATCTCATCAACAGGCCTTGTAAATCTTGCTTATCTGCAGATCAATTGATCCCAGCTAAGCGTGATACATGTCGGCCATTTACATGTTTGCACCGGTGCAATGGCTGAGTGGATAGAGTATTCACCTTACATTCGGTAGGTCGTGAGTTTGATCCACGGCCGAGTTATACCCAAGACTTTAAAAATGGTACATACTGCTTTCTCTGTTTAGCACTCAGCACTAATGAGGAAGAGTATGGAAGTTAAACACACATCACTACCAGCGGACCAGCCCCCTGCTGTAGCAGCTTGAACAAATGTGTGGCCCAAGGTCTACTCGAAATGGAGATGGGCGACACCCCTAAGCATCTGCACAGATGTACGGGCAACTTTACTCTAACTTAACATTTACATGTCGGCTATTTACCCGCAGTTCTTGGAGGGTGAGGACTCGGATTCGCTGGTGCTGTCCTTCCTGATCTTCTGTTGTTTGTTACCCAGCATGTCTTTCACCACGGCGATGTCATGGTCCATCTTAAATACGTCCTTGTACAGAAGCTCATACACAAGAGCTGGCAGGGAGGAAAAAAGAGGGGAAAACAGTTACAGCTGACAATGTTAAGATTGAAGATGCCCCTGAGAAAAAGGCTAAAGTAGCTCAAACAATAACTATTTAATTTCTCTTCACAATGTGGCTTTATTTTCACGATCACACCTCCACCACAAATTCATGACACGCCCATTATATGCTGCCATTGTGTATAACTTATAAACATCACATTCATTTCTAAAACACTGTAAAAACAAACAAAGGTCACGTCGGTAGGAAATGACCCTACTTTGAAGTCAAGGTCAGAAAGGCAAGGGAGATAAATCTTGGGATTTATAAAAGGAATTATCAGATGGGGGCAGGTCGTAAAATTACCATCAAAGGTAGCCCCACTATTGGGAATTCGATTGAATATAGAGATTCTAACACTCGGAGAACATTTTTCAACCATGCTTCTCTCTCTCTGGTAGACAGCAATTGTGCTGTGGCCTAAATTGCATTTGTGCATCATAATTGGGATCTCAGTGCAAAATATAAAATTATGACAGGAAAAAGACAACAAAGAATAATGCATAAAAAAGATTTGTTTTCTATCAAATTGAATGAAAATTGCGAGTGTCAAATTGCAAGCTTGCAGCAAAGTTGCACAACTAGTAGAATAACTACATGACAAACTGTTATGGCTGCTCTGTCTAGTTTGAGTAGAGATAAAGAAATAACCAGTGAATCTGATTTGGTGGAAAGAATAAATGTCGAGAAACTTACATTGGCACATAGCAGCATCTATCTGGAACTGTTTGGGGTACACACTGTCATAGTGATTGCCGTGGGAGAAGCATAACACAACCTGAAACAGAAACACTCTTCATCAGTTCAACTTCAACGTTTTCTTTTCACAACTTGGCTTTATTTTCATGGTTGACCCTTAAACCCAACTTCACGATTACACCATTATGTGTTGCTAACTTATGTTTAACTACTTAACATCACAATCATTTCTAAAAATCTTTTATATCCCCTTCCATTTTGAAATAAAATGATAAATTCATGCATTTACTGCATGTAAATAATCACCACCACCAAATGTGTTCTTAAGTAAGTGTACTTGTGGCATCCCTGTCATCTTTCAGCCTCAAGATCTCAGCCACACAAGAACACTTTCTTTTCAGACACCGACAGTGACAGACACAGGGGTACCAACATAATGCACTTCTGACATCTACGGCAACCTTTCAGTGGATATGATGGCTTTAAAAAAAGAACACTCGTATTTTCACTTTCCATGCTAATTCCATCTTCTTCTAGGAGAGAATTTTTCTTGCCAATCTTCTAGCCTTAACTGCTCAGAGGATTCCCCAAACTGCAGCTATTTGATCATCAAACTACGCCATCATCTTCTTCTGCAATAGGCTCCCCACCGGGACAAAGATATGTAACTGTCATATAAGGTGTCTTCTCCAAACCCTTCTCCAAGCCACTGAGCCTACCGAAACACACGTGATATCATCTCCTTCATCTTACTTTATGCTACTCTTTGGCAAGGAGCTGAATGTGCTGTACAAGGGTAGCTTCCATGATTCCATGCAAAGCATCTCTATCTATCGCCTTAAGTCCTATGCCACTATCGTCTTTTAAGGCATACACACGTTTTATAGACCACGTCCACAGGCACACTGATTACCACCGGAAAGGATTCATCAGACTAAATTCACTTTTGACAGGGGTACTGTAATTAAAAATAGTGTTTGTAAATGTGTTCTGTGATGGATTTGTTTGAATTTTGGTATGTGGGTAGAGGTCCCAAAGAAATGGTAATTTTGGACCACCTAGCAATATTTTTGGCTAATGCAGCTTTACAAGGCAACACCCCCCCTTCCTGAAAGTAGTGTGGTACAATCCATGGACAGCTGGTCAGCCAACCAATGGACGAACGACCTCCTATGGGAGGGAGATAGCTGGGATTGATTAAGGGAAGGGGAGAACCACTAATAAAATCCACTAAAAACATTTCACATAGATATGAGATCTTCAATTTCTTGTCAGGGCCTGTTTCTCCGAAAAGAAAAATGTTGCTCTCTCTCTCCCATAGACTGGCAGTGATCTATGTCACTTGCTTGCATGCCAGGAACCTTTTCTATAAATTTTAAATCTGCCCAGGGAACCGCATACTTCATTGTCATTGAAAATTCACAATATACCCTTAGAAAACGAGAGATGGTCACATCGTAAAACACACGCAACTGCAAAACGAGCCTGAACTTGTGGCATTTCTTTCAACTCGCATCAAATTTCAGGTCTACTGAGGAGGATGTCAAGCAAAAAATTGATATCATATTGCCTTAGTAAACATAATCTTCTGTAGTTGTGCCAAGCACCCCACTACACCTTACCTTACCCTGGATACATTACTTCCCCTTGAGATTGAAACCAAACCTTGGCTAATGGCAGAGCTCCCAGCCTGGTCGATATCTCTATCAGATGCCGAGGTATATGATATCTAATATGATACAACTGAGTGACTGATGCGCAAGAACTTACCTTCGGGTGAATCTTTGCGATAAGAAAGTTCAAAAGGTCGCAGCGCAAAGCAATGATACTGTCGGGGTTTGGAGAAGGTTGGCCTTGATGACAATCTCTTCCATGATTACTCGGCAGTATTGTCCATTTGTTCTCATTACGAAGTTAGAGTCAACTCCCTGGGGGATCCCACCACCCCACAAGGAACCCTGCATTAGCACTCAGGAGACACTTCTAACAAACGAGCTTGATTCTAATCTGCTACAAGTGAAGATAAACATGGTACCCGAGAACCTATTATGCGGATCACCGCCAGGGAGTTAAATTACCTATTCGGTGGCAGTTCTTGCAGAGCTATTTGCAGCAGTTATCGTGTGATTTCCAACACTTTCACTCTGGTTTCTATTACGTACGTCATTTTTCTTCTACCCACCGTGCCATTACCGTTATATGACTCAACCCGTTATATGCAGAGCTGCGTTTACAGCTCTCAATCTCATCCGTTTTTCAATCTGCCTTTTTGTTTCATGATTTGCAATACTAATATCAAACTCATAAAGGTGAACCCACTACGCTCATACAGCACTCATACAGCACTTATAAATTACATGTCAATATCTCTTCAAGTTACAGACAGTTTTGACATATAATGTTTACATTCAATTATCTAAAGCTTCATTACATAGGATGGTGACTTGATTGAAGGCTAGAAAATCAAGTGCTTGAAAAACATCACTCTATAAGGAGGCTATAAACACGTCAGCAGGTGATCTCTAAATTTTGAAAAAGAAAAATGGTTACTAAGATCAAAACTGCCCAAGAAGACCACTCAGGGACAGATGAAATATGGTCAATGCAGGCAGGTGGTCAATATTTATAGACAGGATTCTGAATGATTGTGTCAATGGAAAAAAAATCTGAAGGGACCACAAAATAAACAAATGGTCACACTGAGGTACTCACCTTTTTTCTTCTCCTTCTGAGACACTCACCTGTACAGGTATGACTGTATACTAACAACATGATGCCACCAAAACATGGTGCCACCAAAATGGCAACTTTCATGACTCACCTATCATTCTATTTGCATACTGCACCTCTCTGCAAACACAAATAATATATTCCCACTCACGTTGCCTCAGTGGAGAGTTAAGGACTGGGGTGAGAAGACCGAGGCATCGTGGAATCCGAGATTCCATGCTTACCCGTAAAATACTTAGGGGGTGGGTGGGTGGGGGGGCTGAAAATTTGACTGCACTTCTTTCCCGTGCTCCCCCCATCTACTAATATCCTCTTCAGCAGAAAAGGTGAAGAATTGCTCCGAAACTTGATATCATGTGTTGCGCTCTGTTGTTCAGATATAACACAGAAAAGACACCTACACTTGAACAGAACTTTATTGCCCGACAATTGTACATGATATGGCAACTATTATTACACAAAGCACCAAATGACTGACACTCGGTTTTATTCCGACTGCTGTACCACATGAGAAAGAGCCATACACTCTTTGTGTCTGGCGGTAGGCTGTTCCAGACATTGGGCCCACGGTAGGCTATTGATCTTCTGAAGGTCTCTCGCTTAGGCTTTGGGACAACCAGTTGACTACTTGCTTTGGTTGTTCGTGTACTCTGGTCCCTGCAGTACACAAACATTTAGCACATGTAGGGTGGTAGTTGCATATAACTTCGGAGCTTTGGATAATCCACACAGATCGGAGATATCCCTCTGGTGAAAAACGGCTACACTAGAAACCTACATTGCCTCTGACCGTGGACTGTAGCTAGACTAGTCTACTCTTGCTAGGCTGTGTCCCTCCCGTCCGGCTCATGATTCACTTGTGAATAGAGGGGGAGTTATATCACATGTCATAAACTCACGCGAGTGGAGATCTCGCGAGAGTTCATTCCATTGTGATATCATTGGGAATCATAATATATTCCCACTCACGTTGCCTCAGTGGAGAGTTAAGGACTGGGGTGAGAAGACCTCGGCACCCGCTTCTCCCGAGTGCCATTATTCCCCTAATTTAAGTTCCTACATTTCCCTTCATTTAATCCTCTCCCAATCCTTATTCTTCTCCATTCCCTTTTCCCAATCCTTATTGTCTTCATTCCCCCAATCCCTTATATTTACTCCCTCACCTCTGTGCCTTTCCGTACAAAACCCTCTACGTATGCATTAAGCCACCTTGACAACACAGCAGCATCCCCTATGGTCTGCTGCGCATGCTTGTTGTTATCAACAGGGTGGGTGTAAGACTATCACAGTCACAGTCATCAGTCTTTAGGTGTTCCTCAGGAATGCAGATTGATCCCTGGTTCTCAGCTAAGTTCCTTGGGCGCCTAAGGTCCGGCTCGAGTGGGACCTGTCCAATCCGAACTCAGTGGAATGGTCGACGACCAGTCCGATTAGATAGAGAGCCCTTAGAGATTACCTGAGACCAACCTCTCCCAGGTTTACAGTAGTTCAACTCATCCTGCGTCGTGTTGGAAATCAAACATTGATTTTTCTGCGTATACAAGAACAATATTCCAGCTGCAGAGAAAGCTATCACCACAATGCTTGCTCAGTATCTAACCTGTAACTGTCGACCTTTACGCACAGTTCTATATATTTCAGTCTGGACAGGCCCCACTCGCTTCCCGGACCACCAGGCCGAAGCCAGTATGGGTGGCAACAGCTTAAGGGAGCTGAACACGGTCCACGAGTGAGAACTAGGCCAGCTAAAGGTAGCCAATAAACAGGAACACAGAAAATCCAAAGGTAGGAAGGAATGTGACACGAGAAACTCGTCATGATCTTTGTCTTTATTCCAAACTTGCATAACAAGAAACGCAAACACCGGTTCAGTCAACGGTAAAATCACCATCCAACATTACCGTGCAGACGCTGCGGACCTTATCGAAAATTGCATGTCGTCCAAGGTCACAATCTAATTGTGACAAACGAAGTTCCATTGTTCCCATTGTGTCCTCCATTCCTTTGACCTTTACTTCTGACCTGTCCAACAAGGTAGGTCTTCACTGTACTACCGTACGGTCTTGTTACCTACCATGGATTTGTTCACCAACCATGCAACAAACCAAACAAAATCTGAGGTTGTCCAACAACCTGTCGTCATATCAAATGAAACACCGACTCAAATCAAACAAAGTTACGATTACCGTCCACCGGCGCCCGTTGTCTTACAGCGAAAATCCACTATACCGTCTGACGCACCCCGCTGTCCAACAACGAATTCTCTACACGATTGTCCAACAATCTCACCACACCGTCCACCGGTGCCGTTGTTCAACAGCGAGTACAATATACAACCATGTACTGCACCCCACCGTCCGACGGTGCCGCTGTCCAACAGCAAATACAACATACAGTCATATACTGCACCACCCCCTCCAACGGTGCCGCTGTCCAACCGCAAATATCAGATACAACAAAGTACTGTACCACCCCGTCCAACGGTGCCGCTGTCTGACAGCGAATATAACATACAACCATGTACTTGTACTACACCGTCCAACGGTGCCGCTGTCCAACGGCGAATACAACATACAACCATGTATGTACTGTGCCACACCGTCCGGCGGTGCCGCTGTCCAACAGCGAATACAACATACAACCATGTACTGTACTACACCGTCCGACGAAGTCCGCTGTCCAACAGCGAATACAACATACAACCATGTATGTACTGTACCACACCGTCCTACAGTGCTGCTGTCCGACAGCGAATACAATATACAACCATGTACTGTACCCCACCGTCCAACGGTGCCGCTGTCCAACAGGAAATACAACATACAGTCATATACTGTACCACACCGTCCGGCGGCCACGCTGTCCAACAGCAAATGCAATATACAACAAAGTACTGTACCACACCGTTCAACGGTGCCCGCTGTCTGACAGCAAATACAATATGCAACAATTACTGTACCACACCGTCCGACGGTGCCACTGTCCAACAGCAAATACAACATACACGATGTATGTACTATACCACACCGTCCAACGGTGCCCGCTGTCCGACAGCAAATACAATATGCAACAATTTACTGTACCACACCGTCCGACGGTGCCGCTGTCCAACAGCAAATACAACATACACGATGTATGTACTATACCACACCGTCCAACGGTGCCCGCTGTCCGACAGCAAATACAATATGCAACAATTTACTGTACCAAACCGTCCGACGGTGCCGCTGTCCAACAGCAAATACAACATACACGATGTATGTACCGTACCACACCGTCCAACGGTGCCCGCTGTCCGACAGCAAATACAATATGCAACAATTTACTATACCAAACCGTCCGACGGTGCCGCTGTCCAACAGCAAATACAACATACACGATGTATGTACCGTACCACACCGTCCAACGGTGCCCGCTGTCCGACAGCAAATACAATATGCAACAATTTACTGTACCAAACCGTCCGACGGTGCCGCTGTCCAACAGCAAATACAACATACACGATGTATGTACTGTACCACACCGTCCAACGGTGCCCGCTGTCCGACAGCAAATACAATATGCAACAATTACTGTACCAAACCGTCCGACGGTGCCGCTGTCCGACAGCAAATACAATATGCAACAATTACTGTACCAAACCGTCCGACGGTGCCGCTGTCCAACAGCAAATACAATATACACAAATTACTGTACCACACCGTCCGACGGTGCCGCTGTCCGACAGCCAATACAATATACAACAATTGCTGTACCAAACCGTTCGACGGTGCCGCTGTCCGACAGCAAATACAATAAACACAAATTACTGTACCACACCGTCCGACGGTGCTGCTGTCCGACAGCGAATACAATATACAACAATTACTTTATTACGTCATCCGACGGTGCCGTTCTCCGACAGCGAATTCTAACCAATTAAAACATTCAATCGATCTACGATCCTCAGTCATACAGAGTCAAAACCTAAAGTTTCCTCACAAAAGTTACGTCCTCGGTACTAAGAAATCAGACCACTGCGCCCCGCTGATCAGCCTGACAGGAGCTGGGGAGGAGAGAATACCGGGTTAGTGCAAAACTGCGACCCACTCCGAAACTACGTCTCGCTGATCAGCCTGACAGGAGCTGGGGAGGAGAGAACGCCGGGTTAGTACCGAACTGCGCCCCGCCAGTCCGCCTGACAGGAGCTGGGGAGGAGAGAACGCCGGGTTAGTGCCGAACTGCGCCCCGCCGATCAGCCTGACAGGAGCTGGGGAGGAGAGAACGCCGGGTTAGTGCCGAACTGCGCCCCGCCAGTCAGCCTGACAGGAGCTGGGGAGGAGAGAACGCCGGGTTAGTGCCGAACTGCTCCCCGCCGATCAGCCCGACAGGAGCTGTGGTGGAGAGAACGCCGGTTTAGTGCAGACCTGCGACCCGCCCCGAACTGCGCCCCGCCGATCAGCCTGACAGGAGCTGGTAAACTGGAAGAAGGGCACATCACATGTTACGTCACCGCGGAAAAAATTACTGAGAAAACAGAAACATCACGAGTTCACGACGGTCAAAAGATCTCTTACTAGCGTACAGGCTGTCCGACAACCTGAAGTGCCAAAGCAAACACTTTCAGAAAGGATATCACAGTCAACTTGGAATCACCGCTGCAAATTGTTGACTACTGCCCGAGTATTGAAGTCTTTGAGCCTGGTCCAACCACTTCCGGGCTGTTGACTGCTCCACAGATTGCAGAAATGCTGGCCTAGCACAGAAAACCATGGCAAAATTGTACGGTAAAACAGACAAGCAACACTGCTAAAACGAGAGCAG
Organism: Branchiostoma floridae; assembly: GCF_000003815.2. Classification (NCBI taxonomy): domain Eukaryota; kingdom Metazoa; phylum Chordata; class Leptocardii; order Amphioxiformes; family Branchiostomatidae; genus Branchiostoma; species Branchiostoma floridae. Next base: position 6,050,802 of record NC_049985.1, on the reverse strand, counting down.
CCCAATCAGGCAACTCTACCCGAAACATGGCGCTTCGGCACACACAGAAAAACACTGACCACCACTTTGACGACTGCCAAAGTTTCCAAAAAATGGCTTAACTCACCCACAGCGGTGTCAGTAATAAGTTTAACCACTACTGTCGTCAGCGGAGGAATGTCATGTGCTCCTCCAGGCCCTCGGTGATCAGTTCAGTGTTGTTCTGCTCCATTAGGCTCCTTGCGCGAGAAAACAAGGATTACGGCAGTCCTGGTGGTGATACAGCCTTGTCTGAATACCTAACTCATGCGAAAAAAACAAACACGAAAATCAAAATGCATCCGAAGCCAAGTTAACCACGCTAAGTTGAATCAATCTCACCTGCGCACCCGAACACGTGCGCTCCACATACAGATGCAAATTCCACTCATAAATGACACGAGTATCAGAAGGAACATTTGAAAACTCGAATATGCTCTAAAACACAAGCTGCACGCCTTAGGAAAGGTGAGCAAACAAATTCACAGAATAAAAAAACGAAATTCAGACAGCAAAATGTCTCTGCACTGAGAACACTGTCCCGCCAAAGCGCGGGAAACAGACCGCCAAACAAAAATTCCAGAACACGCCATAAGGCGGCAAGGCAATACTGCGTACCTTCTAGGTTAGTGACACTAACGCCAAAGGAAACTACTCAGTCCTTTGCTGCCGGCAAGATACGTTCCCAGAAGTAAAAGATGTCACCGACTTGCACATGGCTGGTACCGCGCTACAGGAGCTCTGCTAGACAACGTCCTGTTCGTGCGGCTCATGATTCACTTGTTAATAGAGGGGGAGTTATATCACATGTCATAAACTCACGCGAGTGGAGATCTCGCGAGAGTTCATTCCATTGTGATATCATTGGGAATCTGCCCTTTCTAAATGTACCATCAAATCTCTGCCTCTCCATTGTGTTCCCAGCTGTCTTCACTCATGGCCTTATCAGCCTTCCCCATGCTTACCTTATCTGCGAAGCCGTTCTCTGTCACTCTGGCTGGCGGTCTCCCCACATCCTGGTAGATGATGAAGTCACACCTGCAGCACACACACAAAAAAAACACCACCGCTCAACGATCTGGAGCAAACCACTTCTCTCACAGGTAGAACCCACATCTATCTGTCTCTCTTTCTCTCCCGGTATTGACCGAGTGATGACACATCTATCAAATGACTCATCATCCCTTCCTACCTACACCGAGGTGCAAAATCGATGACAGCATGAATGTATAATGTGGTTACAGATGATTGGAATGAATGAAAAGGTAGTGGAAGGATGGGTGCGTGTATCTATTTATACAAAGAATCTTACCTGCAAATGCTACAAACAGAGGAGTCAACCCGACCATATATTAGAGTCAAACAGCAGTGACTGTTATGTCACATGACCCGAGTGTAACATGTACAGCCCTCCTAACCCGACCCTCTCCCAGTCTACTCAAATCCTCACAAAGCCAACCAATTACAGCGTGGGCCCACCTGTAAGCGGCCCACTGGGAACCATCATTCACCTGCTAAATTGCCTAATCTGACCACACAGGTGCTACATTTAAAGCCGGCGAATGCACGCTCTTGCGGAGCCGCCCGTAAAACACCGTCCCACAAAAACCACAAGATTAACGAGGAGGCATCCACGTCCCGACCGTCCTGTTCTTCATTCTGCGACCACGGGCGGCCGTGAAACAAGATGGGTCTGGGGAGATGAGCGCAGAGTGATGGAGAGGAATGTGGTTAAACTCCTGCCGTGTTTTGCTAATAACGAGCGACTCTCGCAGGAGGGCGCCCCGTCATTTAACTCATCTGGAATCAGTCTAATATGTCTGATGAGGCAGGTAATATAGTCACAAGCAGGCTGGCATGACAGTGAACAGTCGATATTTATGGTTCAATTTACGCCGAAGTGTTACTGCAAACGATCAGAAGCCATCCCATGCCATCAAACAGTCACCAGGCATATACCACCCACATGGCCACATCTTTACTCCACTGCAAATAAAGCACGCAAACTTTTAAGTCAAATCTACACCACAAAACTTCAGAATTTTCCCTCCAAAATCTTGAAGTTCCATTCTGTAGAAACATTCAGTCAACAGATTTTGCTCATGTCTTTGTTAGAAAGCGGCGCATTGTCTATGATTCAGTACAAACCCAGCGTGAGAGTAGCCTGGGTACCATCCGGAAAGTAGTTCGCTACAGATTCCATCATATACTATATACAGTCGGCTCTAGCTCTGACATTCATTATACACTATATACAATCGCTTCTCCAAATTTTGAACGCAGGCGCTGATTGGTCTCCACATATGAGCGAATTATGGAATGGGTTCAAGCGATCGTTCGAACAGGCGTTCCAACACCGGACAAGCCCTCCGACTGCTCGCAAGAGGGCCTGTAGTCATCGAACGATTGCTCTAGAACCCATTCCTTGATTCGCTCATTAACTGACGTTAGCACCAAACGGTTTGAATGTGCAAGTCTCCAGACGGATAGCAGAAGCAAACATAGGAGCGAACTACTATCTGGATGGTACCCAGGCTAGCATGAGAGGCAGTTTGCCAATAATTCCTCTCCCCGTATTGTATACAGCGCCAAGCTCAGCTAGACCCTCGGATCTTCCTGTCAAAATACCACCTGCATATGCAGGATAGTGCAGGTAAAATTTGAGCTGTGCAGGTATTTCTGATGTCTACCTGCACCTAACCTGCACTGATCCATATACTGAGTTTTACATAAATGTTCTATGATGTAGGTGTATGTGGACAGTGTTTATTAGCTGCATTGAATGTTACCACCTATGAAGTGTAAAAGAAAAAATAGTAAAGGTTCCTGAACAATTTTAAAATTATCCATACTTCCTAAATTCAGAGTGGTGCCGGTAATTTTCGATGCAGAAAAAAGTATTTCAAGCACTGAGTACAGACCCAGCATGAGAGGCAGTTAGCCAATAATTCCTTTCCCCGTATCGTATACAGCGCCAAGCTCAGATCTTCCTGTCAGAGTAATGGATGGTAATGGATCTGGGCAGCAAAATGGTAGAAACAACGGGGGTGCCAACTGTAGTTAATGTACAGGAGCTTAGGCTTGCCTTAGGGGGAGAACCACAGTATGGCAGGCTGGATTAGCTAACAGGATGTTCCTTCTGGGGAAATTTGGCGAAATGAGACTGAAGTCTTTGATTGTTTTTCTCTGTGGGCGGCGAGTAAAATTCAGGAGCATTCAAATGAAGTATCACGGCTTTTTACTAAGTGATGATCTTTCTCCAATCTGTGATTGTTTTTCTGTGTTGGTATTTATGGAGCTTAGAACTGAAGAGTGCTCAAATAGGTTTTAAAGGCATTTTACTAAGTGATATTTAATGTTTTCCTCAAGTCTCTGATTGCTTTTACCTGCGGGTGCCAAGTAAAATCAGGAGTGCTCAAATAGGTTTTCAAGGCTTTTATTGACACTTTGATTTTTCTCTGTGAGTATCAAATTGACAATTAAAATCGTTTTCCATCTTGGATTATTTTTCTTTGTGGGTATTAAGACAAATTCGCGAGTGTTATAATAAATCTTCAAGAGCTACCTTAACGAGGAATGTTTCAGATTGTTTTCCAATCATCCATTGCTTTCTCTGTTGGGCTATTATGAAAAACTCAAGATCTTTTTCTAAATCAAGTTTAAAGATAGCTGAAGAATGACTAATGTTGTTATTCCTCTTGAGCAACAGCCCTCTTCCTTTGGCATAATCTTGGCATAATCAATTTTCTAACAAAAAGTTATTTTACTGGACCTGTCCCTGGTGCTGAATTCTTTGGTGTGGCCCTTTGGCATTTGTATGGGGTAAAACTACTGCAACAACATACTTCACAGGCAACACCTAAGCCAGAAAGAAGTCAGTAAGACCCATTTATAATGAACTCCTTAGGCCAAACAACAAAGACTCCACAGAAAATATCTTTATGTCCCACCAACTTAAAGGAAACATCCATCCTGTCCTTCCGCTCCCTTTATCTGTGCTACATTCCCTGGCGGATGAAAGGTTGCGAAAATAGACTGAAGTACGAAGGAGTCAATATCTGGAAGGCAAACCCATCCATTCCAATCCAGTCTAAGCCAGAGGTGAAAACAAACTTTTTCCTAAAACGTAATCAATAGATGAAAAGAGAGCAAGCAACACAGAGAGACAGATAGAGATTTGGCACATTTTTATTGGTACTAACGTTACATTTCCACAAAGTGACCCGGCCGGGCAGGATTGGGGGAACGAAAAGTATGACATAAAAGACAACAAAAACACAAAACGGACCAAAAATAATTCAACAACATATATTGTGCATATCTATTGGCATAAACACTAATTTTCGCAAACAGCCCTGCCGGGCCCCAGGTAGGAAATGTGATGTAGGTCTTAGACAAGGAACAACAGATGATATACCGAATGGTGATGGTGAATTTTTTTTTTCAGAATGATTCGTACATTTACACCACCACTTTCAATAATTATATACTAATCAAATAATGAATTGCAACAGATTGAAAGACTAAATCAGGTTGATTATATGTTGTAGACTGCCTGAACATTGTTGTGATAAGCTTTCACTGGGTAATCACAGAGACTGTTGTAAATGTGAGGCTATGAGTCATAGCCTCACAACATGCCCCCTCCTCCCACACAAATGGTATTCTTGAACCCAAGTCAGGCCACCTTAACCAGACACTCCAATAACTGCGGACACACACCAAGCCAAACAAACATACAATACCACATGCGTAAATAATTTTATCAGTTGGTAGATCAATTGAACAAAGTCTTCTTCGTTACACAACCTTCCTTTAATTCCGTAAACGTTTTGACAACTATTTGTCGCCTGTACAAAATAAAACAAATACTATCGGTTTTCACGGACGTAGAAAGCTCAATTAACAAAATAACACTTACTTGTACATCAACGACAGCGCGCTGATCTCCACTTGGCCTGCCCATTCCTAAAAAAAAAGAGAAATGACAAATCAGGATGATGAGTCACTGTTATTTTCCTCCCTGCCCACAAGAATCACACCCAGGATAACGGTGACAAGTCAGCATGCCCACACTGTCTGCCACCCGTGTCACCAGGGCTCGGAAATCAATACACAGGGCTGTAAAATAGATACAAAGGTTAACCGGCACAGGCGGCGGCCTTACAACATGATACATGGCGAGATTGGCTTGTTATCGTAGATAGGGAAAATACAGGGTTGAAAGGGCCCAGCTAATCAGGTGTGCCGGTGCCTGGCTGATCTCAAAATAGCCAGGTTGTGTCGAGGCCAACCAATACTGACCCTGGACACAATGGACAGTGTAAGAGGGACACACAATAACACTGAAGGTCGCGAGATCAATTGGATGATACACAGTTACTGCGGTCAGTCAGTCAGACCTGCGACAGTAAATTTCGATGGATGCTTTTCTCCAGTGTCAGATCATGCAGAAGTTATGGCAGCCAGTAAATGTGTTGGATGTTTGCCAGTCTCTAATGAGAGAGCAGGGAATCATCATTTACCATCTAGAACAACCTTTCGCAAACAAATAGCACACACATTTTAGTATTAAGCCATATGTCTTGTAGGTGCTACAATTGCAAAACAAACTCATTCCTCTGGGCTCACTAGAGACTTTGGATAAAAGTAGAATAAATTAAGAATACATAATCTATAATTTATAAGATGTGTAACGTTAGACAAGTGTAGATAGGGATTAACCAGGACAGTCAAATATTGATATACGTTTTGAAAAAAAAGGTAGTTTTTCTCTGTGATAACTTGATTTAGATCACAAATAAGAAAAAAATATCTATAAATCAGATATCCTTAGAAAATTCAAAATAAAATATCTTCCACAGGAGTTAAACAGCTCTAATGTTTCTTCAGCTATAAAGCTATAAAGTGATCCAAAAATATTAGCACATTGGAATTGATTCATTAATTGTCCTTAAATCGGACAAAATCTGAAGCATGAAATCCAGAAAACAAACTAAATCAGACTGGACTCAGTGGCCTTGGTAACAGTGTTAAGATCCTATGGTGCCAAAGTCACTGTTGTATAGAAGTATGATTGTCAAATGATGACACTGAGCAACTAGATCTGGGTCCAGATTACACATGGGCCAATTTATGCAATACATTCTACTATCTATAGGGTACTTTGTGACATTTATCCATTCAAAGCTCAGTTCAATAGTTGAAGTACAGGGGAAATGCAGGAGAAACACACCATGCAGAAGAGGAGATATTTCCTGTGTGTATCATGCCTTTTTCCCCAGTCAGAGAGCTTCTAATGTTTGTTTTAGAGGATAGATATCTGATAAATTTCCTAATCGCCAATTAGAGCCTGTATTCCTATGTGCTTCTCTTGTGATTCCTTTCTAATCAGTCACACCCTACAAGAAGAGCTGGGCAGAGTTGATGGACACCAGGCTCCTATATCCTCATCTCTGGGGTAAAAAATCAATTATCTACAGATATTAGCTATGATTCTATTGGGTTTCTGTTTGTATATCCTTCAGTGTACATAAGATTAAGAATCACATTGCAAAAGTGTTCTGTTATGAGTTGATTGTATGACATTATCTATAAGCAATCAAATCCTGTGCCTAATGCAGGAAGTAGACCATTTTCTTAAACCAATATTACCACTTCACTGGCAGTATGCCCAAGCCATCCTTTCATGGTAGATCCTACTTTGCAATCATCATCATCACCATAATGAGCTGCAAAAGACTGGCTACTTTCAACCCCAATTGTCTCAAGTACCTCTCAGACCAGTTGAATACTTCAGGGTTTGAAATTCATTTTTGGGAATACAGGCGCACTCGTGCATCTAACCAAACATCTGAGCATACAGAAAAAAGTTGCCAATGATCATGATCATGAGTGCATGAGATAAGATAAAGTATGTCGACGCCCTTGTCAAGAGCTGTATGCAAATGTTGGTTGCTACAGACGTTGACATGTGCAATGGCAACAATTTTGTGTTTCAAAACCTTAAAGTTAACAAGAAATACAACAAACTGGTTTCAACCCTTTTTCTGACACTGAAATGTCAAGAACATAATGCTGTGTACTAAGTGTAGTTACACGACATGGACATAGCTCTAACAATATCTTGGAGCACCAGTGCAAGTAAAACCAACAGATACACAACTCCAATTTTGCATGGCATTTGCACAAAAGTGTATAATGGAACCAGTATTTCTGGCCCTGTACTGATTATTCCATACCAACAGATCTAAAACACACCTATCTTATTTCCAAGTGGCACTTATGTCTTCTACTAACAGCAAGTGTGAAATCTATCAAATCAAATTCCCTTCTGTTCTTCTGTTTTTGAAATATAAAAAGATGAGACATGAATTTCCCCTGGAGGTAATTCACTAATTGGGTCCATTTCCTTTCCACAGACTCCCAGCCTGATGAGCAGATAATGAGAGGTTCTTGACCCTGAATCAGGGCGGCAGAGGACAGACAGGGCGTGACGAGACTGAACAAACAATTATGGTAATAGGGGTGGGTACCGGTGGACCGCTCCAGAAAAAAATGATTTTGGACCGATTACAAAATGAACAGATTATATCAGCATTATGGCAGCAGGCAGTATCTGGGGGCTTACCAGTTCAAGAAAATGACAAGAGCAAAGAAGAGATCTGGTCCAGGACATTTGACAGTCATTTTTACCAAGTTTTACAGTCAAACTTGGCCTAAGTTAACAGAGACAATTGTTTACATGGAGATAGGATGCTCCACCAAAAAGATTCCTTTGAAGCAAAAATGGACCATCGTATCGCTTATTCACAAGTTTGCATATTCATTTACTGTTTTACATACCACTCTCTTATTACACTTGCAACTGGGAAGCTTTTTTCAGCCTTGTCATTAAAATTTCATGACTCTGTGTCATACAATTATGAACGTAAAAATATAATGGACAGGTCTTCCATGACAGAAAACAATCTGACATTGACAGTGTGACAAAAAACGAGCAGCTAGCCACTACCCAGATTTTTACGACTGTGGATGTATCACACTAACTACGGTTGGTACATGGCATTATAGAAAAAAATCAGGTTGAAGTAAGAATGAATTTGCAACTCTTGATGAACTGATCACTTAGATTGTGTTACAGGAGTAAAGTTTAAGCCTTTGAATCATATTCATTAACAAGAACCAATTGCAATTTGGTCTTCAAAGAAGAAATGCCATGATCTTAAAACCCTCTCAGATACATTAAAACCAACTTTGCCATACCTAATATATATACCACATCCAATATACAATAAATCTGGAAGCACAATAAGTAAGTTGATTTCCTCTTAGGATTACTCTCGCACTAAATGGCAACCCTATCATTCTCCATTTAGGGACCATTAGAAAAGCATTTAGTTATCTGCATCATGAACCACAGAAGAATGATGATCCATGAGAATCAAGTTGATTGCTACCTCCTTATTCTGCCTGTTTCTGCGTCCAGCGATATAATGGCATCAGGTGAGCTTATAATGCACTTAGCTTTGACCTGCCTGGAGGTAAAGTGGACTTTTACTACTTTGATGCAATCAGGCGCTGATGTACTGGGCCATTTAAGCTGACTCAGAGCTAATATAATGGCACCAAGGTCACAGCAACCTAACACACCACTGCAATCAGTCCCTTCCCAGAGGAAATCTGCAAGACTTCAAGTTGAAATAAATCAGATCCATTCATCAGCAATAAGTCCCTGAACAATTAAAAGGCTTACCAACCTAGGCAGCCTTAAGATTAATTTGTTTAGGGAATAGGGTGTGCCACCTGTAGCCTAGACCTAGGTAGAGACCTGCAAATTTACCTCCTACAAAGAAATCCAAGAAAAATTCTGTTAATTTACAAAATCAAATATTATTATATAGATTTGCAACTTTTCATTTTAAGGTTCCAAAAAAGAAGTTCTACCAATATCAATATACATGTGCGTAGAAACATCGGATAGCTCTCTATATATAGACTCAGCACATTCTTATCTTATCTTGTACCTTGTTTGTGATTTATCATGTGATATGTGTGTTCCCTTGCAAGCCTCCAGACATGAGTTTCTTAAATTTAAAATATAAAGGATATCATCCCTATTTTCATTATTGTTATTCATCTAGAGTCTTATTTTTCAGGCATACTGACGCTATATATAGTGCCACAAACCTCCTTATCAACTGGGAGATAGCCGTCATGACTTGTCCCCGTTCCAAGTCTGTATCTTGGTATTGTTAAAAAAGTTGATAGTACATGATTGTGCGAATCCTTTACTATATGGAGGCTGCTGGTATCACAGCAGATATCTAGAAGTCTCTGGTGCTAAAAAAAAAGAAATATCTAATGATAACTACATTCCATGGGAGAGCTTCCAAACGTTTACAAAAATCTCCTAATTGTGCTAAATGCTCTATGTTTAAATAATGGCCTGCCCATTCCTAATAAAAAAGAAAAAGAAAAGGACAAAATAGGATGATGAGTCACATCAAAGCTCATCAAAGTCATCAAGAAAGCAAATGATGTTTAAAAAATCCTACAAAAATTCTTATGTCTGTAGAATTTCATACTTGGGTTCACCTCCATGCACAAATCCAAACACTTTTCAAGATCATAACAGAATAGGAAATCTGCCAATATTAGTCCAACTTTCTTGCATGCTAAATCATTATCCAACAGTTGGGAATTGTAGAAAGTGCCATATACATTTGTCAAATCTGTTGCACATTAATTCAGGCAGATGTGAAGATATACAGATGGCACAGTAGTGCCCTCAGTGCCAAAGAACTCAAATGACTTACGAACTCAAGACCTGTGCTGAATAATTTATGCATGCACCTTTAGCTTGCTCTCATTTTGCGACTCCCTGTTTGTTGAGTAAGTATTAAGTGCAATTTGTACAATTAAAACTGGTTTCTTTAGACAAGGGACTCAGTTTTCAATTACTATACATCGTCATGTCAGGTATAGTTGGAAAGTTATTCTTTAAACAACAGCTTCTGTTTAGTATCATAAAACATCACTGTAACAAGAGAGATTAGAATAGTCAAACTGACAATTAACATTTGCAAATTAGTATTTAGTGAGGACTGGCATAATTGCAAAGTTCTTGCAACAATAGCTTCTGCTTAATATAACAGTATAAAACATAATTTGGAACAAAAGAAATAAGAACATTCCAACAAACAATGCAGCTATAGAATTGCCGTGCTGGCTAGACATGAGAAGTTTATAAATCTTCCCCGTAGCCATTCTCATAAAAAAACTATCAAGATCACATCAAGACTGGTTCTTCTGCAGCAGTACCATGGAGAGACACCAGGGGGCATAATCTTCTATTTCACAATTAGGCCACGTTGATTTGATTATATGGATGACATCCGCGCTCGCACCAATTTTCGGCCATTTCCAAAAAAAAAAAAGTTTTCGACCACACAATAAATTGTGCAAAGCAGCTGTAAAATGAGCACAAATATTCCGTAGATTGACAAAAAAGTATCAGAAAACAGATAACCAATGCCATAGAATGCCAAAATGAATCTAAAGTCAAAGAATAAGATGTGAAAGAACAGAAAGAAAAAAAATCTATTGTTGGTTGGGGGAGGTACCAGTACAGAAAATTCAGGTCCAGCGGCTCCGGACACGAACCTGGACCTGATTGTCTGTGGAAACTTGAGAACTGGTAATACTCAAAACAATCATTATGGTAATTGGTCAATTTTGCTGTTTGGACTCCCACTGCATTTTAAAATCCCATCTCCATGTAATAAAGGTTAACTGTCTCTGTACCTTTGACTGTAGAAACTTGGTGCAATTGACTATAAACTCTACTTGACTTCGCTCTTGTTGTCTTCTTGGCCCCCCGGTTAGACCCCAAATGGGTCCATTTTGTAATTGGCGAAACCCGTTCCTCTGTTTTTTTTTCAGGTCTGTTTTTTTCAGATTGGTCCAAGAAGAAAAAAATGTTTTGCGCCCGTATGATGTACTGGTCACACCTAACTGTTGGTATACCATACTATGTGTGTTTAGTCCTATGTTCAACCTTCCTGGCCACTTTGATTTCATACTGAAGGCAACTTTTTTTTTTGGCCAAACTTTTTTTTTATTCGCTCGCTCGCATCAGTTTTGGAGGACCCGGAGGATGTCATCCATATAATCAAATCAACATGGCCTTATCTAGCCTAAATGTAAGGATCTAATGGTTTTTGGCTCTTAATGTTTATAGCATCTACGGGTACTTGAGATCCCTGGTACGGAAAGACTCAACGGTGGGAGCAATTACCACCGTGCCATAACATATAACATATAGCATGACAGAAAATACTGTATCAACAAGAAACAGCCCACCCTACAAATAAAAATCACGCCTTCAATGCGCAGTGATGTGAGCACTATCTATCTAGACATTGAATGTAATAACCTTATCTACCACCCACCCAGACATTCCATAATTGTTGATTGATATGTCATGTTTTCCAGACGCCCTTTTACATGTAGTTTGTGCACACCCCATCCTTCAGGAGGAGACACTCAACTGACACTGTGCCAGGCTTACCAGCAATGAGGTGTCTGGCTAACTTAGTAGGGAATTTATTAAATGTCTTAATCTGCTCCTCCCATGGGCTTAGCTGTAGACATGACAGAGCAATCGCACGTCCCCCTGTGACAACCCGAGTGCATTTATTACCATATCAGTTTGACAGGATGGTGGATTAGATTGATTTCAGCTTCAAGCTGTCGCATTTTTCTCCCCGTGTGTTACAGTCGGGGCATTTGTTGCGTCGTATGGAATAATAGCACCCCTGGGCGCGGGAGTATGGATCTGCGCGGTCCCCGAGCGATCGCGGTTAATCACAGGAGACGTAGCTTGGCTCCCATTGCAAATCTTATAAAATGAACACACCACAATGCCATAGATATCTTATATCAAAAGTTAACTGAGGTACAATATATGTTATTTCGGATAAAACCTTTTGATACACTGTCCATAAATTCATTCAATATTTATAATCATAGGGATTTAATCTTGCAATAAGATTGGAAACTTTTAAAGTATGCTAAGTTTGTGGTCGAAACAATGCGGGGTAAAGCATCAAAAACATAACACTCATGGTGTCATAACTTGTGGTAGGAATGGAAAAATTTCAACATTTACAGTACAGTACCAAAATGAAAATTATATGATGACAACAAGAGAACAAAAGAAAAGAAAACTTCAGCAATTTCCATGGACATTCTTGACTGAATATCATAGCTATTAAGAAAATTGGCTTATTGAAACAGTGAAATACAATATGAAGGCACAAAAGGAACAGAAAGAAAGAAAACTCCTGGCATTTGGCATTGAATTTATGACTGAATACTTGAATAATCAGAGGAAAAAGCTTAGTCAAGCAGTAATATATCACAATGCTATAAATCTATAAATCAAAGCATGGAATATATAACAGACTACAAAAAGCACCTCAGTAAGTTTGTGCGTGAGAAGAAAGATTAGTAACAAAAGTCTCTCATGCATCAACTTTTTGACAGCAAATCTTTTATTCACATTAGTCTCAGATTTATGGTCGCTTGCGCGGTGTGTGAGTGGGGTCATTTTGTTCCTTGTAGGAGCCAACATCTATTCTCGATACAAATAAATCATTCAGACTCACAGTCCGCAGGGCTGAATATATGCATCCTGGCTTTAATGTTATGAGGATTCGTCCATTATACAAGAGGCCAAGTATCCTAACAAAGCCCTGGGCACACTAAAGTATAATGCCGTATGAAAGTCATGTCCAGTAAGGAAGGAAACTTATCCATGTCCAGTAAGGAAACTTATCCAGTAACCATTGTCATAAGACAGTTGCAGGATTGTGTAAATTTTCAAAGATCTGTTTTGAGTAGGCAGGTGTAGCTTTGACGTAGAGCCACTTTGTTCTGTACAACGTATTACGCAATCTATCTCTACCAGTAGAATCGGCATTTCTTCTGGTAAAAATCCTGATCTGAGTCTCTGTTGACAAAAACTCTGATCGGGATCTCTACCCAGTAGAATTGCAGATTCTACCAGATCGCTGTCTCTACCTTGCAGCTGACATATATAATATATATATATATATATATATATATATATATATATATATATATATATATATATATATATATATAGCTTTCTTGTAGAGCCACAGTTTTATATATATAGCTTTCTTGTAGAGCCACAGTGTTATATATATAGCTTTCTTGTAGAGCCACAGTTTAGCTTTGCTGTAATGCCATACTGTGTACCTTTGCTGTAGAGCTACAGAACTTTTGCTTGCCAATGGACACTTTGACAAGTTTGGACTATTTCTCTTAATTCTACCCCAGACTAAGTTAGACTCCTAAAGCAGATTCAGAATACCCTTGCCCAAGAACTGGTCAATCTGAGTGTACAAAACATCAAATTTCACTGAACATATGAATTATACATTATTAGTATTTGGTGTAAAGTCTTGGATATATAGGTCAGCCAGATATGATATATTGGACAAACTGCCATCTAGATCACAGAAGACATAGCTTGGCTGGTTTAGGTGTCCAAATACCTGCTGTCGAGTCCCAGGGGAAGTTGCTCATCTTAAAACAAATCCCTTCCAAAGCAACCAGCTAGAGGGGTGGATTAGGAGTGCCGTTTGGCTCACAACACAATTAACCTTTCTCATCCATTGTAATCTTCCTATTGTGTACCACCTCAGGCTCCAAGTCTGGCAGGTAATGTACTGACAAACTGTTGAGCTACACAATTTTTAACAGGACATATTTTCTTGTTATAAGTACTAAGAAAGTTGTGGTTACCATATAATATGGCATAAAAAAACAACCACAACCTATCTACAAACAAAGAAGACATACCAGATAAGTTTAGATTTAGAACATTGAGTATTTGAATTGGAATAGCCATGTGTCCCAGTGACAGTCCCACTTATCTCCAGACAGATTTACCAGTGCTACAAGATAGTATCAAGGCTGTCTAAGGAGTATATATATATATAGCTGGCCAAAGGGAGTCATTTAAGCCACCAGTAGGCCGGCTTCACTCCTCTGGCAGCTTTTGATGGAATCTTATGCCACCACAGGATCTGGTTGGAGACTAAGTGTCCCATATTGTCATTGACCTTCATCTAGTGTCTATTCTGTCAATGTCATTGTCACTGTGATTGGCATTACCTACAGGGCAAGTGTGTAATAACTTATTGCAAACAATGCTAGGTCCCTACAGCTTAAAAGGCTGCTAAAATAACTGGTTGCATTTCTTAGGATATTGTGACTTTGCACCAGGGTTGTAGCCAGCACCTGTCCTTCAGTCCTTTGAAGGAATTTTGCAGCTGGGGACTGAAAAAAGTTTTCCCCATGCCGTCCCCTGGGACAGACAAAAATTGATATGTAAAGATATAAAAAAACTGAAACCCATGTGTTCTTCTTCACCAAAACAGATGCCATTGGACAGCTTAGTCAACAAGCAAAATTTGCAAATCAAAATGCAGGAAATAGTGTTTCAGAGGGTCTTGATTTAAAAATTTTCTGGGACCCAGAAACCCTAGAAATGACGTGCATCGTCATGCCATGCCTTCGGTTCTCGATAGGATTCCCATTCAAAATCAAGCAGACTGAAAATGATTTCAGGCTGGCTACAACCCTGCTTTGCACCATTTGACCACGAGACTATTAAGTTTCATTAACTCACTCACTCACTCACTCACTTCTCCCACTCTCACAGACACTTCCTCAGACACTCACTCACCCACCCAGTCCCACTCACTCATGACTGAATTACTCTAGACTGTCAATATACAAACAATAATCAACACATACAGATAACAACATGACAATCATGCCATGAAAGTAGAAACTCCATGTAACTTTCGAAAATCCTTCCCGTATCTCTCACTTCCATCAGTCATAAATCATATGTCAGACTTACCGACATCTAACATCACTCATAAGCATGATAAGGGACCATATCACTCCTACACCACCCAAGGAAAATACAGTTAAGAATCCAATAATCAATCTCCATGCTGGAGGCAATAACAGTAATTACAGACACAGAAACTACACGTAAAAGGGCATCATTTTTCACCTCGGTGATGATTATATCACACATTTGCAGATGCGGTTCGTATCTGGCAGGCTTTCTCCTGCTTTGAAACCTGCACAGGAAGGGTGACTACGTGATGGATCTGTGGAAGGAACTTTCCTGGCAGTGAAGAAGTACCTACATGTCCAGCTGTGGGCTGATTGGGACAAGTGCAACCCCCCCTCCCCTCCACAACTTGACAAACAGTAGCCATTACCTCCCCCTGGCAGAGATGCCAGATCTACTAAGCTACCTGTCTTATCGTCACCAGAGAGCCACACATTTTGCGGAGATAAGTCCTTCCACGCAGACCCTTTTCCCTATGGGTAATTGATCTGTGGAGTTTGTGTGCGATCAATCTCGGGCAGCCACCTCCAATTTCGAGCGTGTAAGTCGCCGTGGTGCAAGGCTTGGACAACTGTTGAGCCCGGTGTGACCACTACGGCGTCACGACCGCAGCCTTCAACCGCATAATCAATACGTTCTTGCAAAGTAAGGGTCCTGCGGGAGGTATTACTTATTGTTGTCCTTTATAACGGGCACTCCTGTGGTCTAAATTCAGTTTATTAATATTTCAGGCTTTTATAAAAGCATCAAAATCCTTTAGTGTTCCCTTTGCTATGGCTTGCTTCAAACAATGAAAGATAGAACATATAGGTCAGCATAACTGAGATCAAAGATATATTACAGTAAAACATCTGGTACAAAAGGATTCAGTATTTTTTATCAATGCTAAACTAGATCATCACAAACATTACCCACATATGAATTTCTATGATATTTTGTTGGTACACCCAAAGAACAGGCAAAGACTATATTTTGGCAAAGATTCTGCATGAAGATCGTACATTTTTGGAGAATTCTTCTGCCGGGTGCAACTTTTTCTATTGTTACAGAAATGAAAAGAACATGTCGACAATCATTCCATGACACGCACCGTCTTTATAACTAAACTGTAATATAAAAAAATCTTAATTGCCAGTCTCTTGCCAGTGGTCGACACAAAAAAAAGGCTAGGGTAGGCAGGTCTTTACTAAGCTATAGGGCCAGCTCACTAACCAGACACATTTTTACCACCTAGCCTAATAGCCTGGGACCATACCATTGGGAGCTCCCTGCTATCAAGATGGTGCTAAGATTAGTGCAGCCTGCTCACCTAGTTCATTGGTGCACACAGGGGAAATCTTTACCAGGATCGAAACCTGTAAAGGCCAGCTAAAAAGACTGGCTGACAGAAACAGGCCTAAGCTTAGCAGACAGGGCCAGATAAAACACCCCTAAGCTCACAACAGGAGAATGGTGACCAGGCAGGCTTTTTGCTAGGCATGGGTCATGGTCGCACTTTTCTTAGAATAACAAGAATTGGAAGCATTAGCCTCCCTTACACTGGGTAGCAGATCCTCTGACAAGCATGAAATTCTGATTGACCAGGAATGCCACTTCTACTGTGACCTCTATATGACAGTAATTTTGCCCCTTGGGATACCTTAGAATGCACCATTTTAACTTAAAATACTTGAAACACTGCACAATGGAATGTGGATGCTCCCAGATCCCCCTTCAATAGTCGCGCCTATTTCACTTACAGTACTGCGACTCATCAAGAAATTTGTACCCCCTGTAATAAAATCCTAGCTAAAAGCCTGTGACCAGGTTAAGGCCTGAGCAAAAGTGTTGCGACAGCAATGACAACATATGATTTTCTGTCCTCAAGGAGGGAAGGCTGAGAACAGGTTACCTTCCATCAATGCCAGCCTCTACCTGTGCATGCTGTATTTATAACCTTATCAGTTCTCAACCATGCAAATAATGGAATAAAGATATCCACGATGCTGCCATCCGTCAATGGCTTGCGATCGTGACATCTAAATTGTGGTGAGGACGGTGACCAATGTACTTGGGCAGGACCAATATTTTTCACACCTACGCAGATAAAAAACGACATCCTGACAGATCCTCTTAATCAGTAGCAATCAGCAAATATGCTACTATTGATATATGTTCTAAGACTTATCAAATTCTCAAAACATTTAAGGCTTTCTATTAAACAGCATTTTATATACTATTACACTATATTTCATATACTATATTACTATTATGGCCACATCACCCCCAGACAATTTCACCGTCTCGCTGCCGATAGACGGAACTGGAGAAAGCTTGCAGTCGCCTGCACAGCAGCCGACCGCTGATGACGATGATGACTATAGCAATTGGTAAATTTACATTGACAAAATATGAGTATCAAGTTGCTATGCATACATGCCTTATGTACCTTCATTTTTGTGAGCTTCTACATCAATCTGTGCATTGGGATAGCATACTTATTACTTTCCATAAAAATAAAGTCACTGCTAACATGATTATTTATGTTCTTCATTATGTGATACCAAAGTGCAAATCCAGATTATCTATGAGGTGAAGGAAATTGGATGTGTTTGTTAAAAATTGCATTCTATGTAAGCCTGTTGCTGTCTGAACAAAGCTTTGAACATTGTCATCATGATTCAGCTGTGTGTGGAGGAACACTTAGCTTGCTGTCAATCACTTTATTATACACAAGAATATTGCAACAAAAAGGTTTGTCAATGTCAAACATGTTCAACTGGCAGTTATCGAATGCTCATTGCATACTGCAAGAAATTGAAAATTATCTACTCCATCAAGCGTGGCCTGGGTAGCTATAAGATTAGAAGCCAGTGCTGCTTCTAGTATTTCTACATCAATCCATTGCCAGCATCGGGGTTAAAAGTCCAAATTATCGTCTATTTTTACTTATTTTCCAGGCAAGCGACTGGAAAATTTGTTCAAGCATATCTTTAGGAACTCTGCATAGGACCCAACCTTTATATTCTTGGAAGTTAGAGCACTAACTAAATACATTTTCAACGCCAGTACCCAAACGGCAAACGAGGTCAATCCTAAGTACGGCAACAGGTAACTTGGGCTTTCAACTGCTTAGACAATATATACAGGCCGTGGGACGTGGGAATTGGACCAAATTGCAGAAATAAAAGGTTGAAGCCCTTGTGTGCCAGAACTCAGCGTGGAATATCAAGTGCTGCATTAAAAAGCCAAGTTCAAGGGTAGGATATTGTCCACATGGGGAAAGTACGGCCAAAGTAGAAAGTTGGGGATAATTAGGTCGTTGATCATCTGGCAACAGCTCAAAGTACTCTGCTTATTCGTCCTTTTGAATGCAAAATGAATTGAACGTAAAAGCTGGCGGCCCACGTATGAGCGAACTAAAGGCAATGGCTTTTATGTGTCAATAGAAGTTTATTTGCAAGTTCTTGCCCGAGGGCTAATTGCAGCATGAAACATACAGAAAATATAATAAACATGTATAAAATGAAATACTTTGGTATAGATAACAATGGTGACAAGTGTAAACGAGTGACTATTCTATCAATGATATGGACTGCTGAGAGCTGCAATCTACGTATTTAGGGTTTGACTTCTTTTCTGGAAGCAGTGGAAGACGAAGTGTCCCACTTTTTCTATGATGCGTGGGTTAAGTGACGTTAACAGCGTTATAGTTTTGTTTTCGTCGGTAAGCGTTTGGAAATTTTTGTGGAATTTGCATGCCTCTTCAAATAACTCATTTCTTTCCTGATCGTTAGAGAGGCAGTTAGAAATAAAATGTATTTCGTCTTCCACCGGTTTTGCCATACAATGGTTACAGGTTCTTTCGCCCACAGATAGCTTTTTGTACCGCCCTCTCTCAATTTCAAGGGGGTGGGCGCTAATTCTAAGTTTGCACATTGCCGATCTGGCCTCGAATTTATCTAGTAATGTTAAATTAAGTTTCCATTGAGTATTCCTTCTTTAGTTTCTTGAAAAATCTTAACTTACCATTATCTGTGGACAGTCTATGAGAAAATGTCTGGATATATATATCTTCTAACCTATTTCTTAACGATGTACATATATGCTTATTGTCTAGCTGTGAATTCATAGTAGGGGTGCCACAGGGCCCGATTTCTTTTTCGCCAGGGCCGCTAAACCCGAAAATCGCACCTATTTCAAGGCGTTGCATCGGGTATAAATCGCTCAGAAAACGCATATATTTTGGTACTAATAGTTGAAGGGGGCTCTCAACTATATATTTGTGAAAGATTTATCAAAATACCTTTCGAAATAAGCGAGAAATCGCCCATCGGGCGGTGCGAGTTTTGCCGGCGGCAGCCCGCTCGCCCTCCCCCCGGCCTCACTG
Organism: Branchiostoma floridae; assembly: GCF_000003815.2. Taxonomy (NCBI): domain Eukaryota; kingdom Metazoa; phylum Chordata; class Leptocardii; order Amphioxiformes; family Branchiostomatidae; genus Branchiostoma; species Branchiostoma floridae. The sequence goes on along the minus strand of NC_049985.1, from coordinate 6,031,450 downwards.
TTTACAATGGTCGGCTTCGCGGGAATGGGATTTCGTGCCGTGTGCAAAGAAAACAAGAGTAAAGCTAGCCTTAGATTTGTAGGTAACATTACTAGCTACAGAATGACACCCGAATGTTGGCTGTACGGCTTCCATGTGAGAAGATATTCTACTGTAAAGTTTTAAAAGTCGATTTTCTCGGGAAAGTACCTCCTAAAAATTTTTTAGATACATACATATTTGAAAAATTCAGAAGTTTGCCGTTATTTTGGTACCAGATTCGCATATATTGGAGTAAACACAGCGCGCGAAATGTACGGCTACTTTTCCGACTACCAACGCTTGTTGGTGAGAGAGAAGATGGCGGACGCACCCCAAGCCGACGATGAAGATCGCTATGATTCAGACACGATTGCAGCGGCATCCGACGAAAATGCGGCCACAACTAGCTCCCAAAAGCCAGGTAATTTATTTTTTGGTAATTCTATGGAATATTTAGTCGAGTAATGTCTGATTTTTTAACGATTTTGCCGCATTGATATCTACGGACGGGAGGAAAAAATTCATACCCCTTTGTTTGCTTATAAAGTTTGTCATAGCTAGTCCAAATCCTTACATTTACCCAAATTTCACGGCAAAACCTTGGTCAATTAATGGTTCTAGTGTTCCTTCAGAAGTTTGGTTTCAATTTCCAGTGATTTTCACCTTCCTTTGCTGTACTTCCGCTGTACTTCGTACCAACGATCTATACCGTGTCTAAGGGGGAGGGGGGCAGCATCATGCCCCTGTGCTTTCCTAATAATATTAGTAATATCTTCTATTTAAGAATAGACAGTCAATTTCTATGTTTTCATGCATATAATATTCCTTATCTACAAAATTTTGTTAACTTGATCTTTATTCCAGATAACTTATTTTTGCTGTTACTATATAGATAGTTGATAGAAAAGTCAGATATATTATTCTTAATTAGGATAACTTGATAAGTGTTGATATCAGTTTGTGAAGACTTGTTATGTTCAAAATTTAATTATAAATGATGTTTTCTTTTTCTTATGACAGAAATCCTTGTCCCTGCAAACATCAGAGTAGGGCCAACATGTACAACTGCTGGCATAACTGCTGAAGTACTGAGGAATGGATGGGGCAGTGACCAGCCAAGGGTACCTATTACCGAGATGATGGTGGCCGAGATTGAGGCCTATCGATGCAGAAAGAAGGTGTTGTTTGAAGAGGCCATACAGTGGCTCGAGAGGTTGATGGCACCAGCAGTTTTGGAGAGAGGATGCGAGACAAGCCTTTTTACATCAATAGACAGGTTGAAGAAGAAGATGACAACACTGAAGAAAAGTGCAAAGAAGGGAGATAATCCGAAAAAGCTGGAGAAGATGAGAACAACGACTTACACGGGAGTAAAACAACAACAACCAGCAGCTGAGCCTGAACCTGTGCCACAACCATCTACCTCTGGAATGTCAAAAAAGCTGGATGCTGTAAAACATGCAAACCAATCGCTGAAGAGTGAAGTGAAAGAGAAGGATGCAGAGATTCAGAGGATGGTGGTTAAAAACTTTTCCCTGGAGAAAAAGGTGGAGGCAGCAGAGCGACAGAAAGTCAAAATAAAGAAGGAGGAAGCAAAGATTAGAAAGAAGAAAGAGATGATCAAGAACCTCCAAGAAACAGGAAGAGAGGCAAAGAAGAATGTAAAGAACTTGTTAAGACAATTGAAGCGACGTGAGGCAAAACTGAACACAATGAAGGGAGATTTGTCTCAACAGAAGGAACACTCCAAGGAACTTGGAAAAAGATTGTCAGTCGTGACAGAGCAGAAGAATAAGCTGAGGAAGCAGTCTACATATCAGAAGAAGACCATAGAGAAGGCAAGGCAGTATGACACTATGCGGAAAGAAATCAAGCGCCTGAAGAAAGAGAAGTCAGAACTTAAAGGTCTCGCGGAACATTTACAGTTTGAACTAGAATCTAGTGAAAGTGACCGAAAGATCCAGTTGCGTACTGGCCCACACCCTACAAGTCCGTTTACAAATGACTTCCGCCTCTGCTGCATGAAACTGCTCGGCTGTAATGTTTCTGCCACCAAACTATCAGAAGTAATACATTGTGTCCTGACCACGCTGTGCAAACAAGAGATCGATATAAGTGAGCTACCTGGAACAACGTTTTGCCAGCACATCCGGATGGAGTCAAACCTGGCTTCATCCTACCACCTAGCAGATCACCTTGACCAGTCAACCAACATGAGCCTCCATAGTGATGGCACCAGTGAGGACCAGCAGAAGTTTGGGGACTATGAAATTACAACAGACAAAGGACAGAACAGGCTATTGGGAATTCTACCATTGAAGTCGGGGGGGTCAGAGGATCAGCTCGATGGTCTCAAGTTTATCATTGAGAAACTGGCCAAACTATCTGCGGACAACTCAAACTCATACTCCAAACGCATCATCAGCAAGATAAAAAACACCATGGGGGATGGGGCTGCCAGTCAAAAACATTTCAACGAACTCCTACAGTCATACAGGGAAGAGATTTTGCCGGAAGTGATAGAGAACTGGGATCAGCTTGAAGACAGTGTGAGGGAGGACATGGGGAAAATGAACCACATGTACTGCCAACTGCATGGCCTCATCGGATTTGCCACCTACAGCGATGAGGCCCTAAAGCAGTTGGAAGGAGTTTGGCGGAAGGCCTTCGGAAAACTGGGTGTGGAGGCACTAAAGGAATTCCAAAACAGTGCCGGGGAATACTCCTGGGGCAAGGGTGATTCCGGGACCCAGCGACTGGTAAGGACCACATGCGATGCAGTTGCCCCCCGCGGTGACCAGAAATCTGGATGCATGGGCGAGTTCGTCACCTACCTCAACCACATGAACAAAAAACGAAGCACACACATGAAGCCATTCAAGGGCAACCGTTTCAACATCTTGTTTGAGGCTGCGGCTGGGGTATACCACCACCGCAAAGATGTGGACGACATGTTCCATGCTGGGTACAACAAGGCAGGCAACAAGCTCCTGAGAGCAGTCTGGGCAGACATCAAATCCCCACAACTCTTGGCTGGCTGCAGAGCGCTGGGGATAGTATTCTATCATATCACTGAGCCATACTGGAGGCTTGTACTAGATAAGAGGGTACACATTCTGGACTTGTCGCCCCAACTCCAGCATGCAGTGAAGACGTTTGAGAAGTGGAGAGAAGACGGCACACCCCTGCTAAGCGCTGACCTGGAACCACTCTTCACTGTTGCAGGTTCTCCGATAGAACCAAAGAGGGAAGAAGATGCCTTCAAGTCTCTGTACTCTCCAACTTCTCCAGAGATAGAGACCATGACTAAACAGGCACTCGAGGTAATCATGGCAAACATGATTACTGTCTGTGAGAGACGGTTCCACTCCCAGCTACATGGCCAGTACAAAGATGCAAGCAATCAAGCACAAAGAGAAGAAATGAAAGACATGCTAAAGACAAACATGAAAGGGGAAAATGACTTTGGATATTTCACATACATGAAGACCTCCAAACCATCAATCAGCATGATGGCTCTGGAGGGACAAGCCATGTTCAAGAGAAACGCAACTGGGGAATGGCTTGATAGGATGTCTGTGGAGAACCCTGACAAGTACAACAACATCATGTTAGGGAGTAGAAAGAAGATGCCAGAGGTTCACAAGGCATACAAAGAATGGGAGGAGGCCATAAAACAGCACAAAATAGAGAAGATGGTGAGACGGGCAGAGGAGGCCAAGAAGAAGGAAGAGAAGAAGGCAAAGCAAGAGGCAGACCGTGATGAGCTACTTCACAGATTCGGTGGACCGGTCACTTCTCTGCAAATGCTTGATACATTCCTGTCAAACACCTCTGGTTGTCCTGGGGGTGTGCGATTAAAGGCTGTCAAATCCCAGCTCAAATACCTGGAAGCAACATGCCGGCACTGTCCAAAAACGCTGTTCCGGTTTTCCGAGAAAGGGGCTGTGTTCAGAGTAGAGAGGCTTGAAGACAACTTGAGAACGATTCTCAGCCTTGGTTCTAACAGCACAGCTGGTGATGATGAAGGAATAACAGTCAATGCAGCTTCAGAAGATCCAGAGCAAATGCACGATGACGTCTCACATGTGAAGGCTGGCTTTACCAAGAAAGGCGTGGAGGCAAAGCAAAGACAGGACACCAGCTTGCAAAGGGAAGATGAAGAGAGGGAAGACACCAGTGAAAATGTCCCGAGTGGAGATGGAGACACCGGTGAAAATGTCCCAAGTGGAGATGGAGACAACGGTGAAAATGTCCCGAGTGGAGATGGAGACAACGGTGAAAATGTCCCGAGTGGAGATGGAGACAACGGTGAAAATGTCCCAAGTGGAGATGGAGACAACGGTGAAAATGTCCCAAGTGGAGATGGAGACAACGGTGAAAATGTCCCGAGTGGAGATGGAGACAACGGTGAAAATGTCCCGAGTGGAGATGGAGACAACGGTGAAAATGTCCCGAGTGTTGATGCCACTGATGAAGAAGAACAGAGTGAAGATGGGGAAAGCAGTGAAGACACTGGGAGTGAAGATGAAGATGCCAGTGAAGAAGATGAAGGGAGTGAAGATGGGGACAGCAGTGAGAGTGATGAAATGGAAGATGATGAGAGCAGTGAGGAGGAAGAGAGCAGTGAGGAGGAAGAGAGCAGTGAGGAGGAAGAGAGTGTGGAACCTCCCAGCAAAAAGCAGAGAAGAGACATTCAGTTTGTGAAGGACAATTTTGTGGCTGTTGCCTTTGAAGATGGCTGGTATCTGGGTCAAGTAGAAGACATTCACGAGTCAGTACAGGGGGAATCTACAACTGCAACAGTTAACTTCATGCAGAGACAGTGGGACCGGAAAGGTCTTGGTGTGGATGACAATCCTAAGTTCTTCTGGCCACCTAGAAAGGCAAGAGAGGACACTGACATTATTTATGTTTTTGATTCCAATGTACAGATAGAGCCAGACAAAAGTTCTAATGCTCGACATTACATAGTATCTGGATGTAAGGATGTTAATATCAAGTATAATCTCTACTACAATACATACTTTGCCACAAAACCATCCTACAAAAAGCGAGGTAAGAAAACCCGCTAAATGCTGTTTTGACAGATCACACCACGTAGTTTGAAGAATGTAACAATTTCCATAATGTCCGGTAATTGAACATTTATTGCTAGTTCCTTTACCTTATTGGTTTTGTTGCTTTAGGCTTTTAGCTGAAGCAGATAGATAGGTTTTGATGCCAGATATGAATCAAGCATGTTCCAAAACCCCTATGTGCCAGTTTTTGGCCCTATATCCTGTAAGATGATGAAGTTATTACAATTTCGCATATTTAATTAGCCGAGTTGGATTTTATGACCTTAAGATGGCATGATTTATTGATTATTCATCATTTGAAAAGAGATGGATAAGTTTTGATGCCAGATTTGAATTCAGGGCATGCCAGAACCTTTGTGTACCAATTTTTTCCCTTGTATGTTTAAAATTTTTTGAGATATTGCAATTTCGCATATTTAATTAGCTGACTTAGTTTCTGTGCGATCAAGTTGCCTTGGACCATGTCCATATTTTTGTCATTTTTGGCAAATTATCCATCGATGATATCTTGAGAAATAATGAAGCATGAGCCACAATTTTTATGTATTTGTTACATTGGTAGTAATAAAAGAGAAGCATGTGAAAATTGTTTGTCTATAGTTTTTCTCTATTCAGTTATAGCATCTTGAAATATAGTTAATTTAAGGATTATTACGAGTCCGGAGAATTTAAGGCAAATTTTCAGACCTTTGAACGGCCATAACTCTCTAACGGTATGTCCGATTTAGTTCAAATAAAAAACATTCTGTTCCTTTCACAAAGATCTATCAAATGAGACCAAGTTCTAAAAGGTATGAGGAGTTTGAAATTTTAGTGTGTTACCCCTATTCATAGAGTTCCATAGGTAAGAGTAACCAGTATTGTCTAGAATTTCCTTTACGTGTTGTAACCAGTACTCTGTCGTCAATACTCTGCATGTAAAATCAAAAGAATCCAGCACACTTATCAAGAGCAGAGGTTAGGGATGGGTACCGGTGTGACAGCGATCTCGCCCCCCCGTGATCTCGCCCCCCCGGGGGCGAAATCACTAGCGATCTCGCCCCCCCCGGGGCGAAATCACTAGCGATCTCGCCCTCCCCGGCTAGTGATCTCGCCCCCTTACCTCGCCCCCCTTTAGCGATTTCGCCCCCCCCCCAAAAAAACGGGTTTACATGACATTTTAGAAGTTGATTGGTATAAATCACAAAATGTAGTTTCAGAATGATATAAGTACACGAGTTTGATACATAACTCCATTCATAGTATCAATATTAACGTAATTACATGGTAATAAGATAGTTGAACTTGTTTCAGACAAGGAGGGTTTGGTCCCTTGTATTCCCATTATTGCATATACCTGAGTCTTGACATAAGATGTATTTCATTGTATTCACCTGTCCTCAAGCAACCTATATATCTCCAATATGAAGTCTCTACCATGAAGTGACCACAAAAGAACTATGTAATGTCTTTATTAATTATGCAAATATTAGGTATTAATTAGAATAACGCACATTTTGGTATATGCACCTGGCCAAGGGATATCTTCACCTCCAACATGACTGTTTTTTTTTTCTAGTATTTAGGAACTGATGCATTTACCCGTGTTTCCTAAGACAGGTACTTTACCAGTGTTTGTGTTGCATTTAGCAACAGCTATATCAACTTGCGCGTAGATAGTGTTTATAATGAGAAACTATTATTCACGTGTGTTTTTGTTAGTGCTTTGAAAATGTTTCCAGCACAAGAAAGAAAACACTGTGACAAATTGGAAACATATAGCTGACGTATTCCGTACCATAGACGGTGTTGATTTATACGTTCGCAGTAGCACTGTTTTTATGCCACCTCAGCTGCAAAAATTGTCTTTTTCATTTCAATGTCATGTTTGCACCGAAACATATAGTATCGGCTTCTGGGGTTTGGCTTCTTACGTACGGTAATAAGGTACCATATAGGTACCAGGTAACACACCATATACGTTACTCCCCAGGTGCAGTATAGTACCAGGTAGCGCACCTGTAATATGCAGTAGCCAGCTGCTCTGGGGGGGGGGGGGCGAAAACGCTAAAGGGGGGCGAAAACGCTAGTGATCTCGCCCCCTGGGGGGGCGAGATCGCCGGGGGGGCGAGATCGCTGTCACACCGGTACAGAAAATTCAGGTACAGCTGCAGGTATGGTTCAGGTCTAGAAGACCAGGTCCTGCCCAGCCTTTTCCCTCAACCTTTTCTGCTAAGAGGAAAAAAAATAAAGAGAGCACCAGCAAAAACAATATTTATGTTTTTCCTTTGGGAAAACATTTAAAATTCTTTCCATTTTACCTCATTTCACAAGATATCAAAGGTTATTCCCTTTATTCTTATTCCACACATATCCCATCTTTTCTCTCTTAAGCTTTCATGAGCTCTTTCTTCGGTATAGAAGACATTGCAATAAATTTCCTCGCCAAATTTCAATAATCAACTTGCCTTAAGTGCTGCAGGCACTATGCAGAGCAAGATGTATAAACACATCATCTGAAGGGGATGTAGCAAAAACAAACTTAAGAACACACTGATCCTGACTGTCCATCACAACTAGACTGCATAGAAATCAGGGATTCGACTTAAGAGTTCGGCTTCATGAGTTTGAAATATTTTCATCTTTATAATTCTAATTTGCATTTCTATGTTTTCCAGTGGTGGGATTGGCTATGCTTTCCAGCACAGTTGATTTGCAAAAAATTACAAGAGATACATGCAACAGTTGATTAACAAGCAATAACATGAAAAATAATAAAACAAAATTGAATACTACTACCGCTGCTACTTATCTTTATTCATCAATCTTGTTGTAGGGTAGTCCCTTCAGTTTTCAAAAAACTGATTTCCAAGGGAGCCCTGCTAATATTCTAAGTGACATGTTACTCAAAATGTAAAATATGCATGCACCATGTAATTGTAAGTGCTTATAACTTCAGGAGAGCCATAACTAACATATCACATTAGCCTCCAGGGTGTTACTGATAGAGAAACTCTAACTTGCTTCAGACACACTAAGTGGGTGATTCACGTTCAGGTAATAACAGGGCTCCATGACAGGGCTCGAAATACTTTTTCCTGCATATCTGCACAAATTTTACCTATACCGCTCTGAATTTAGGAAGTATGGATCATACTAGAATTGTTCAGAAACCATACATATATGATTGCTATTTTTTCTTTTTCTTTAATTTATACTTTATAGGTGGTAACAGTCAATGCAGCTAATAACAATTCATATACACCTACATCATAGAACATTTATGTGTAAAACTCAGTACACGGACCAGTGCATGTTAGATGCATGTAAACACCAAAAATTCATGCACAGCTCGAATTCTACCTGCACTATTAAACCTGCATATGCAGGTGGTGTTTTGAGCCCTGTAATGACAACCCCAAGCAGCATGAGGCCCTAATCCCATTCTCTCCCGGAAACGCTCCGAAGAAGAATGTCTTCCGCAAGAAAGTAGCTGACCTTTGCCTGGCCCAGGAACAAACATTCTCTCCAGTAAATATGCAGGCCTGGAGGCCTTTGTCATGACTGTGTTTCAACAGGAAGATATGCTGTGTTGAACATACACACCGATCTGTATTCAAGGGCTTGTCCATTGAAGCAACATCCTGGGGAGGGCACAGGCACTGGAGAACTAATATTTCCTTCAACAATGTTGTTAGAACGGCCTCTTTGAAGAAACTGAGGAAACGAAACCTAAATCATACACTTTAAAGACCAAGTTTCCTTTACTTTATAGATAAATAGTTTCTGCTGGTTGGCATAGGGCAGACTGAGAAAATTGGAATGAAATTGAAAGAAACATTTCGATCCTTGAGCCAAATTGGCAGATCCTTGACACTACAATGAGACACTGCCAGCTTTGTACAATTGCTTGAACATGGGAACAATTGGCAAGTCACATACTATGCCTGTACATTTCACAAAGAAACAGCCTTTTCTGAGAGAAATAAAGGGGGTGACTATACTTCTATTACTTAAATAGATGCTAGAAAAAATTTAATTTATTGTCTCAAAAATACACCACAAATTAAAGTTTGAACTAAATCAGATAAACTATCATAAACTAAGTTACTTTGCTACAAGAAAGATTACTGAAATCTATGAATAGCCCCACCTAACTTAAAAAAATAACAACTTGAAGGTATTACAGATTTACTTAATATGTTGTACAGCTGTTATTCTTATTGTTTAGTGAGCACAATCTTAAGGCTTACTTTGTATTTCTATGCAATTTGTAGTTGAACATATTTAATCATGCTGCTTAGCTGCATCAATAAAACTTCAGATATAAATAATGAAGAGTGATGCAAAATGTACCACTCCAAAAAACATGGTCTGTAACAGCAAAACTAAAATGATTGATGGACCTACGGGCTTCACTACATAAAGTATGAAGTAATCCCTGTATTGTTGCAATATCTGTCACAATTATTGATCGAACAGTAAAAGTAAATCCCATAACATCGCCAGGGAAATGGGTCACCAGGGATGCGCTCCGTACCACTGTGCATTTGTTTCTCTCCTGGCAGATGCCGTATATTCAGCCTCTTCATTATCTCCATGAAAAATGGAGGACCTGGCAGTTTTTGGTTCGTAAGTTTGTGTACAATTGTTTCTGCAGCAGCAACTTATGAACCTCTGGGTGGATGATGATGATATTTAGTACGTGGCTATGTATTGTGAACACTAAGATCAAGGTCAATTTTGGGCCCTTTGGTGGCTGTCCTTGGTACTGCAGCAGAACTTTAAGTATTTTGTATCTTTTCCCTTTGACATGACCTTGCTAGTTTGGAGGCTACCGGACCTGAACCTGAATCTCTAGACTCGAGTCCGAACCTGAATCTGATCATGAATTTAAGCTTAGCCTTAGGTACACAGCACTACTATAGGGGCCACCTAATAAATAATAATGTTAATGGTAATGTGTGTGAGTAGCTTCACAAAAGGCCACGGGAAAGACTTGCTGCATTTTCGCGAAAATGTTGCCTTTCTAGTGTTCTTTTTTTTATAGGAAGAGAGAACCGATTAAATTGAATTTAAAAAAAGGCTCTTCACAACACCAGACATCATCAGATACTTTTTTCCAGGAATTTGAGCATCATATCTTATAGTAGTACATTGTTGCTAAAGTAAATCACCAATCTACCTATAAGAGAGCTAACATAATTACATTATGTCATATGATGACTCAACAGTTCACAAATAAATGACTTGCATTACTATTCCCTCAACCTAAATTCTCATTTGAATATGGCAAATTTGGTTATAAGTGGCAGTGTTAACAATCACATTCAGTTTCTTTGTCACACATTACAGAATACTTCAACAAGATATATACTAGGGAAATCACCATATGTTTTGTCATAACTGAAAATGTGAAGTTGGTAATTTCCTTCATTCAATTAGTGCCTCTAGCATTTTTCTCCATTTACTTTGCAAACAACTTTTCTTGTGTACAGTATTTCATGTCATATAATAAATGAAATAAACCTGGTCAGGTATCTATACCCAATTGACATTTTGCATAATATTTTTTAGTTTACCATGTTCTACACAACTTTATTGCAGAATGCTTTAAATCGATGATGTACATTGTACATAGTACCATGTAAATATATAGTTATCACCTAGTAAAGAAGCAGACTATCTGTCTGACAACGGCTCGTGAAGAAGAAAAAAAAACAGCAAACGCAGCGCCGGCAAATGCAGCGGCCAGACCGCTATCCGAGGACGGATCGATGGGTCAGACACGAGACACCTCGCTCCCCTGCATTTTACTACTTACCAGGCTGATTGCTCCCGGTGACACCCACTATTGATTGGCTCCTGTGTGACATGCAACCTAAACAAGTCCACCCAATCATCACAAGGCCATCTACGGATACCAACTGTCGCCCTCGCCACAGTTCGGGTCACAAAACTACCCTGCCAGAAAATAAGACATTCAGATGGGGGACAAGGTCTTCCCTTAAAGCAGACAAGTGCTGGTAATTGAAACCGACCGCTCGGAGGCCGCTAAAGGCACGGTTAATTAACTGCATAATCCTGTGTGTTACACGCCAAAGCATGCTTTTAAGGTCAACAATTCAGCAGTAATTTAAACATTATAGAGTATACTGGGTCAGGGCAGTAATTATCGAAAATTGGTTATTATCCAATACAATGCTGACCCCTCCAAATCATGCTATTAGTATGAAAGCTCTCTATTCAAATAAGGGTTATTTTGCAATACATCTGTTATAGCCCACACTTACATGCATGACACTGTTTTCTTTGCACAACATTGAACAACTGCTTGGCAGCCATTTTAGATTGTTGCATGGAGCATCTTGTTCTCGTGTGGTACAGCCATCTTTGCAGCAGAATTTAAGTCGGTACAACGTTCATGTATCCCCAAATTGAATGGGGAGTTTGTTTGTAAACAAACAAATAAACCATGGTGAGGCACTTGAAGACCTTTCCAAGAAGATCATAATGTTATTATGTGCAAACAGGCTGGTGTTATTTTTGGTGCTGTCTGTTTCTTGTGGTGTCTTGAATATTGTAGAGTGTCAGGGTGTGACGTGGGAAACCAAAGACTGGCAGGATGGATAGGTTGGCTTAGCCCCGGTCCAAAGACACTGACAGGAAGTTAGGTCAAAGGTTCCAGAATAGGTTATGAAAGCTCATCTCACTTCCTGTACATCTTCACTTTCCTGCGTGCTATATGCATGTCTGTTGCATTCTGAAAGCCATGCTATCAGACAGAATCAATGAGAAAGTCACAATAATCAATGGTACAGGAAATTCACAAAAACCGTGATAAACATTTTACACAGATTTTAAATCTTTGATACCTTGCTGGACTGCAAATGATGTACTGGTAGCTGATAAATTGATTGTACTTGCCCAGGTTTGAAGATTGCTTGTTTCTAAAAGTCTCCATGAGTCTACCTTATATTGGTCACCAGGGAACTCAAGATACTGTAGATCTGAAGCATAGCTTGAGAATAACTAGCTTGTGCTGACTGTGCACAGTATCGCTTGGTACTTCATCCTAAGCCTGCTAAATCTTCAGGCTTTGTGCCGAGGATCAAGATGATAAAAGAGACCTCAAGAACTCTTCTACAATAAATGGGACGTCTAGACATGCCGATGTCACAATCTCATCTAGCGGACGTCCCTGAGACTTCATCTTGAGCGCCAGCGCTTCGGATGAGTAACACTATAAGATTGGACTGGGAGTCTGCCAACACTTGAAGACAGTCGTGAACCCGTCAAACTGTCTCCCGACACTTACGGCTTATTCAAAAAGCAATAACGTTACCGTGACAACCTACATACCTGATTTACTGGCCCTTAGATGGAATAAAGATCACTGCAATCCCCAGAAGCTCTGACCCAGTTTACATAGAAATTGTTTCTTCATCCAGATTTACCGACGGAGTTATGATCCGTGACCTATGAAAATATCTCATTCCCATGCAGCACATACTGACGCTTATTTGAAAATGAAAGTAGTAGGATGCAGTACATTAGATGATATTCCTACCAAGAAGTTTGCAGATTATGAACTAGAAATAGAAGTAGTATGTAAAGCCTTCAGTTCTGTGTCAAGAGGAGAGCTGTGAATCTGTTGAAGAACCCAGCAGACAATGTAGAAAAAAGTAAAGGTCTGCCTCGGATTTCTTGGCAAAAACATGAGAAGGGCTAATTAAAAAAGCTTCATCTTTTTTGGTACCTTTTAATAGGTATCACAGTAGTAAGTAGTCTAGAATGCTCTGACTCTGAAAAAAACTTGTTCGCAAATGTGAAGCATACAAAATTTGATACAACTTTATATACAAGTATAGTTTATTACCATACAGTGTAGAGGTAAATCTTACATTGTCACGCAAACTCCTTCTTATCATCTTTGCCCTGTAAACTCCTTTAACCTCATAATCATTGCTGAGAAAAACCACCTGCAACATCTACTACTACAACTGAATTAACAGTCAAACCAAGCCATAGTCACTTCACATTCTTCTAACCTCGTCCAACCGATACTTTAAAGACTTTGCCATTCCAATCATATTTATGTATATATGTATAGCTAGGCTAAGATACCATAATAAACTGCTCAAAGGCTTTGGCAGGGAACTAAAGTTGTTACACAACTGACTGAACATGTCAACAGCTCTCCTGACCCAGTTATCACCCCTATTAGCACAGTACAGGAATGTATGGCGTGTTATCACCGCAATCATAGAACTGACATGAAAAACGGTAAACTGAAAAGTAGAAGTGCACTAGAGGGGGAGCAATCTCACTTTGGGGTCACAACATCCAACATTCAGAATTCCAACATGCACTTAAGTGTTATAGCTCTTTTTGTATTCAGCTCATGATCTCTATCTAGGCAAAAGTTGAAACAACAAGGAAGTTCATGCACTTTCCATATTAGAAGCAATTACCGCATGCTTCAACATCTTGGTAAGCAGACACCATTATCAGTTTATCTAATCTGTAGCCACAGAATGCTACATATTTTGCATATCAGTTTTTGAGGAACTTAAATGAATTATTAGACCAATTTTCACATGTATTTTTGTGGCTGACAACAGGCTGTGTATGGGAAGCTTGGGGCTGCTCAAGTGGAGTTTTTTAACAAGCTAAAAATGCTACTTGACAGGCCTAGGGTTCTCCTTGCACAGTAGTAGTTGACTCCAAAACGTGCGTGTGAATTGGGCGATTGCTTCTCCCTTTTGCTTTTACCCTACACTGTAAAACTGTGTAAATATTAACTGCAAAAATGCATACCCAATGCATCGCTCCTGTGCTATAGAAATCTCTCAACTGCAAGTTCCTTAGCACCCCAGACACCTCCGTTTCCCTATTTCTCCAAATCACAAGTCCTCATCACCTAAAATAACTAAATCAATTAATTAATTTCTTTACTTTCAAGCTGTGTTTTTATATTCCGGTTGACACAGTTCAGTAGTACTTGTACAGATTTGCGGTATCATAAAATGATAAATTTGTAGTGGAGAGACCCCAAGAAAAATGTGAAAATGAAAGCAATGCGAAAGTGTCAAGATTTACAGTAGAATTGGCAGCTCTGAGTTCCCTGAGCCATACCCAGCTGACCCCCAGCTGTAGGGACTAACAGTGATTTCCATAACAAAGCCTCACACCTGCCAGAACTAAAAATAACCACCCAACTTTTGAATAACACTGAATATAAAGATGACCCGTTAGTGCATTAGATCATAAGTTGCTACCCCAATTAGGTAGCATAGAGCACTGCAATATGTACATACCCTGGGGCTGGAAGGGGGTAGTATACTATAAGTTAGTATAACTGACTGTCTAGTAATCCCACTGCAGCCCATACAATTACATATAGCTACTCAGAAAATATCCCAACTTCCAAATCAGAAATACATCAGTATACTATAACTATATTTGTATTTTGAAGATGGTATAAAAATTGCTACTGGTATCATCCATTTATCAAGATACCTGTTGGTCAAATGCAAAAGGTAATATTTCAAATTCAGTCTGAGGGCTGTCTCCAGGACTTATTGAGACAGAATTTTTTTTAAATCAGCAATTTATGACATTGAAATTGATTCAAACATATTTTGTGAGCTTAGAATGACAGGCTTAAAGCAACGAAAATTAACAACACAGGCTCAAAAACTGAGTAGGATGGGATATCTAACTGAATATGCAGACAGTACTCCAGGCCTCCTGTTAGCTACCTCCTGTCATATAATACAATTGGCTGCAAATGGGGTTGTGCAATAGTTCAACATCAACATCAATAAACATTCAGCACAGTTTCAGTTGGGACATTGTAAGGGTGTATACCATCTTTTGCAAGACAAATAGGTGTAGTCAGGTATACCAAATAAGGCAAATATACATAATATTGAGTTTTATATAGTTTGTTAAAATATACTGGTTGCTTTTCTTGAAGATTACATAAAATTTAAAATCATAACACATCTATCAAGTAGCACATAGAATGAGTAACGGAAAATAAGCAACAAACATGTCATGTACATTGACTTTTGGTTTTTCCAAAATCACATCCTCACATTGTATTGAGTACATGTAAATCAGCATAATTAATGCCAAAATTCAAATTACCTGGAACACCTGAAGCATTTGTTCACAAATTCCTCACATTCATGAATATTCAAAACAATAGAGCACAGGTGTGACAATTACTGTCCCAAACAATGCATACTGTAACTAATTAAATTCATTCATTGTCACAGAGTTGAAACAATGCCTTTCTACTGCAGTGTCAGCACTGTAAGTAATAGTACTAATAAATTGAAAACACATATCAATAGTGTCATGAATTCACACTGTCACAGCGGGGAAGTCACTGTGAAA
Organism: Branchiostoma floridae; assembly: GCF_000003815.2. Classification (NCBI taxonomy): domain Eukaryota; kingdom Metazoa; phylum Chordata; class Leptocardii; order Amphioxiformes; family Branchiostomatidae; genus Branchiostoma; species Branchiostoma floridae. The sequence continues at coordinate 6,015,962 of NC_049985.1, read as the reverse complement.
ACTGCATAAATGACACCACTGAGAACATTTTAATATCTACAGTAAAGTATACACATGCAATTGCTGTTCAATGGGAACACTTCAAAGGAATTAATACCTGGGAACTTTGAATGCCATAAAAATACCAAGAATTGCTTTATTGGTTCATACATTAAAAAATAAAGTTGTAAACACAACAGTAGGGGAAAGATTGTATTAGCATTTCTTATTGGATGAAGTGGCATCATTGCGTGCTACCCTAAACTTCCAGTTGACAAGCTGGAATGTCAGTTTCGAGTGCAGAGTTCACGCGTGACGCAGCAAGCAAGCGAAACCGACACGTAGATTACTCTCACTTCAACAACACAAAACTCGGCGGAAAACTCACCTTAGGGTTCTGTAGGGTCCATAGGTGGTGGTCAAAAGGTCCGGGAACAAACTGTGGTCAATACAAAACAAGAACAGTGTGGTCACTGAAAGGGGTCACGCCTCCTTCTCGCATTCGCAAGCACAACTACGAAACGTTACGATTTCACCACCACAATAAACAAGGTTGTGTAAACAAGCGACGGCCAATGTTGACACCAGGAGGAAGTTGTGGACGATAATTGGACACTTACCGCTTCGAAAATGTCCCTGTTTCTGTCCATGTAGCGTACGCATGCCTCCCGAACTTCAAGATGGCGCGCTTGGCAATGGAACACCTAAAAACAAAGCAAAACTGGTGACACTTTTCCGAGCTGGAAAATAACGTAAACACGTAGGTTTACGCCTCCATATCTGCCGTAACTAAATGCCCATAATCTGTAGACAAGGTAAACATCAGTAGAATGCATAGGTAAACACTCACTTGCTCCGCTACCGCACGGAAAAGACAGGACCCGTCCTTGGCGATGGGTTTCCTAACCAGGCCGAGGGAGGACAGATAGTCGTCCATAGCTTGAAGGGACTCCGCCGCCTTCGGCGACTTCCTGCCCCGAACCACGGACATGGCTTCAACCAAAACAAACTAAGAACTTTCACTAATCTAAAACGAATTCAAATTGCAGTAAAAGACGTTCACATACTGTGTAGAGACACACGAGTTTAGTTGTCAGATAAATAACTTTACACAACTGGCGCACACGACGCCATTTTCTCCTCCTCTCCACATGTGCGTGTGTTGACCAGTGACGTCACTACCCCGTTTCTCATCAATTTCAAATACTTTGCGGGGTTAAATTTCATTGCTTGAGTAAAGGGACAATAAAAAAATCCCGCTAACGGTTAAAAACCTTTGCAAAAATCCAGTATATTCAATTTATTGCAATAGAATATGTTAATTAAATCAATGTCACCGGTTGTAGCCATTTCTCAATGTTGCATCATCATCGTGATAATTGTATTACGTAACGGTCCCTACATTCCCAGACGGAAAACGTGACACACTTGACAGGTGAAAAATGTCTTAAGATTTATTAGGTGTCAGAAAAAACGAATGTCTCACATTTGTCTGTGTCGTCACATGAAAATCTCTCTCCAAAGGGACATAGCCAGTCGTCGCAGTACCAGTCTAATTCGGCAGAGGGTCGGGATGTAAACGTTAACGTTATGTGGGTATGCTAAGTGAAAGTTACTTTCCTTTGTGACACGCTGTCAAAAACGGATACATATGCATTGGCAATTGAGGTATATATAAAAAAAAAACAGAAAGGAAGGGGGTTAAAACAAAAATAGAATCAGCCGACAACCAAGAACCTAACGGGCCCAGAAAAAAAAAAAATGATGGACTCAGCAACATCAGATAATCATCAGACTCTCCACAATCTGAGTCACTGTGAGAACTCAAATGATATCACTGAAGTACACAAACTATACAGTATAATTTATATATAATATCAACGTCTATTGCAAAAAAAAAAACACATGTAGCGTACCCATTTTAGCGTATTTCCGTATTTTCTAATGTTCCCATTCAGAACGAAATTCATGATTTTAAAGATGAAAATAAGTTGTTTTTATAACTGAATTTTATAACTGAACTTATTTTTCAAGTGTTCCAGCTACAACCTTTATTAATATTTGCTTCACGTGTCAAGATGAAGCGCGCATCGTATTATTATATATATAACGTTATACCCTACGTCACCGTGTTTGTATGAATAGGTTCATAATGGGCCTGGTTCATATTCAATGTAAATGACACGGTTTGACATTTCCCGCGCTTTTCCCACAGTGCATCACGACGCCATCGGCTAGACAAGACCACATAGGTTGACTTTCATTAACACATGTACGAATGAAAAACTACCGATTTTGGATATAACTTTAGACTATATGATTCTTAAAGTATTTAGTTTTAAATTATAATTGTAGAATTGAATTATTTACTAGTTATATTATTTCTGTGACGAAAATAACTGCCCTATTGAGACGTAGTAAAGGGTCTTGTTTCAAGATGGCTGCCCACAGATGCTAGAAAAGGTGTTTTTGTAAAGTCTACGTCAAAAATCGTCTAGAAAAAAGGTAAGATTTGGTTCTACTCAGTCTCCAGTAAGGAATGGTATTGTGTCTTTCTATCTAAATCGCAATTTGACGCTATTTTGTCGTCAGATCGCGATCTGATCTGCTTTTTAGCTCGATCCGACCAACACAGATTGGGCTATTCCAAAAAATAACTGAGGAGAGGGGGTTGACGACATTGGACTGGACGCTTGGACTCTAGGGGGTAGTTAAGGTTGGACTGGAGACTTGGACTCTAGGGGTAATACTGGAACGTTGGACTGGACGCTTGGACTCTAGGGGTACTTACTCTCATGTCCCTAATAAACGTACCGGGACGTTTATTTTTTTCAGCCTCACAATCCACCCGGTACGTTCTTATTTTGGACGGTACGTTTATTTTTTTCTGAAAATTGGGGCTTTGCTAAGCCAGGACCCTCAAAGAATTGAAGTTTTGGGGGTTTCTGCCCATATTTCCGCGGTATTTTTGCTCAAAATTCACTATTTGTCGGGCGAAACAGTGCGGATTTCCCCGCGCTTTGACCGCGTACGTACGCGGTACACTTTCGGTGATTTCGTTCCATCTCGCTATGACGCTACGAAGTAAATGTTGTTCTTGGGGGAAAATAAGACACCACACTGACGTTTTGAAATACAATTTTTACATAAATAACTTTTAGTTTTAATTTAGTAGTAGTTTACAGTCTCTGTTTACATCGTAAACCAGCACCTTGCACGATGAATTTCCGGTCTTGTGGTTCCATGCTCTTTCGGCAGCGAGGCGGAAGAGTGATTCGTTCACATAATAAATGCTGGACGTAAAAATAACAACTATAACTTCGTTTCCCTTGTGATATGAGTTTTGACGCCGCATATCCTCCAAAACGGCAGGAATTCGTCGGTAAAAACAGCAAGTTCATAATCATTTCTAAGCTTCAAACCGCCACAAACACTTTCCTCTGTAGTTGCATGTGCCATTATGCCAAGATGGTCACGTCGAAATAAACTTTTTCTACGTAGGCTTATTTCTCTGGCAAAAATCAGCCTTAGTCTAGTTTTCACATAAATAACTTTCATGTAATAGATTTTAATCGTTTTTATACCGTAATCACTGTATTTCTTACTACACATGAGAATTCTTGTTGCGACATTTTACCTTGGAAAAAATGGAGTCGCCCACTGACCCCTAATGACCTTGTTTATTTGCTGCTGACGCCATCTTGGAAACTAGAGATAAATATTGGTGGTAAACCAATATGAACAGGTTTGCTTGGAGTGTTTGTTATGTGGTTGAGAGTTATAGGTAGTGGAAGTTATGTGGGGAGAATGAGATGGCATGTGGGGGTGGGGATTTTTTTTGGGGGGGGGGGGGTGTACAGGATGCTGCGATATTTTTGTGTAGGTTTACCTATACATACTATTATGCACTATAGTCTGACATTTAAAAAGATAATAACATGTCTGTGGTATCAATCTGTTTGGTGATAGTAACTTACTTGTTTAATGATGTGAAGTGCAATTTGGATTTATTGAAATTGTAGATGGTCAGAAGAGGAACAGTAAGGTATGTAATTAGCTTTTTTTAGCTAATTTGGGTGCACTAGTGCACCTTATCCCCAAAACGAGTTTTGAGCCCTGTTATGTGTTACTGTACTAGTATTGTCCCATTAAGCTTGCTCTATGGTGAAGAAGTGTGTTGATATGTTAGCAGTCAGGTCTGTTTTTGTTGATGCTGAGTTGGAGTAGTCTGGAGGATGTGGTGAAAGACGGGCTGGACTCCCTGTTGTTGTCAGACCTGATGCTGAGCGATGAACAGGACAGCAAAGCCATAAAAACTGATCTTAACATTTGGTGCATACATATGATGAAGTAAATATGAAATTATGTGTGATGAACTTATGAAATATGATATCAAAGGTGTTATGTCTAAAGACACAGGTTGATGACTCGTATTTGGTTTCAAACTCCCATGTCTCTCCCCCAGAAATTTCTATAATGTCTTTAAGACCGACAGAGTAACTCAATGTACACACAGTGGGTCAGTCTACGAAAATAGCTTTATTCTCTGACACACACACTATCTTTCGAAGAATAGAATTATAGTAGTACCATGTCATAATTGTTATAGTAGTACCATATTCCATTATTAGTAGTACTTAAATGTCTTCAAAAACAAAGCAGCAATTGTCAGTCCTGAAGATGTTCTCACACAGCAACAACAAAAAACCAACAATAATAGTACCATACTACACTCTAAAAAGGACAATTGATTATACTAAGTTGCTATCTAATCAAATCATTGCAGCAATATTTGTAGTGCTAAAGGTGCTGTAAGTTTGTGTAACACTGTGAAATTACCTGGCAACAATGACCTTGTTGCAAATTTCTACATGTGTTTTTGCAACAATATGGTCATAGCTTCTATGTCACCACTTCAAACATATGACAATTTGTGATTGGTCCACAATGTTTTAATTTGCATGCTGGATGACCAATCAGCACACAGCACTGCTCTATTGGTGGGCAATCAGAATTCAGAGCACTCTTGCATGCCATCATTATTACCAACTTAGAGCTGTGATAGCTATTGTTTCTTAAGTTGTAAAGCATCGTCCCAACAGCAAAAATTCAACTGTGTATGAAGTATGAAAACCTAGCAGAAACAACTGTCAGCATAAAAAAAGCCATTTGATTGATGCAAGCCATTGGGATGTCTCCGTCAGCGGCAAACAAAACGAAAGCACAAAGTCAATGTCATGGGTTAAAAAGGACAGAAAGCTGAGAATGGTAAGCATTTTATCACTCCTTCCTCTCCGAGATGATTTTCAGTACAGCTTCTTTTCCCTCCTGGGCTTTCTGCACTTCAGCTTGAGCTTCTGCTGTGATCTGGAAGGAGAAAACAAACCATCGTTTTTTTTACTGCATACAGAAAGGTACAATGGATGGCATGAAAAATCTGTTTTCTTTTCATGTTATCCTCAAGTGAGGCAAACCATGATGCTTTATGAGAGAACTAGCTAGAAGTGCAAGTTCACAGTTCACATTTTCATCCAAGCACCTCTTTTTTTCATGCAAAGGTTTATACCTGGGGCCTATGTCTGAAGCAAAAATAGAAGAAAACATTACAGAAGCATTTCCTGGATAGGTCTCACCTTCTGCTTGTACTGTTCATCCTTGATGTCTCTGAGGTTGATCATCACATTGTGATAGGCTCCCCACACGCCTGTTTCCAGACTACGGGCTCCAACCTAAAACGTAAAAGACAAATTGTATTAGTACCAAACTGAACAGGATTTTTGTGATGGCTCTAAGTTCACGGTTACCACAAAGTACTTCTTGTTAAATAAGGCCACACTGAGTTGATTTTATGGATGACATCCACGCATGCATTAACTTTTGCCTGTTCTAAAAAAAATTGTGGCCACTTGAACCAATAGCATCCCTAGTCTATCAGAATTTTATGCTTGCCAGAGGAATTGTCAGAGGATGTCATTCATGGTATTACGTCAGTGTGACCTAAGTCAAATATGAGAACTAGAGGCAAAGTTCTATGCTCACTCAGTACCAAAATCTAGCTCTAGCAATCTCCTACCTGTAGATCAGACATGGTAGTGAAGTTCCTGTAGCTGGCCCCACACCCTGTTTGCTGTCTGCATGACGGCCAGCGGGACTTGGATAGCCTTCTTTAGATCCTCCTGCATGGCCTGGTCACGACTGGAGAAAATGAACCAAAATTTATGAAAAACCTGATCATCTCTGTAGAAATGGAAGCATTCTTTTTGGCAAAGTATAGGAAATGTGACTTCATTTGCTATGATATCTGTCTTTAGTTTCTGACAAACAGGGCATCGATATCAACTGGGGTAAAAAAAACCTTTTCCATGAGAGGTTACAATGGCAAAGATTTGACTACAAATTTCTTACAATGTTACATATAGTAATTTTGCTCTTACTAGTAGAGGATAATGAATAGATAAATGAATAAATCAAAACTTAGACTCACACTGCTTGTTCCTCAGGTGTCCCCTTAGGAAGTTTACAGGCCGCCATGTAGTCGTTGAAGGCCGTGGTGTCCTTGTCGATGAAGGGGATGAGCTCGTTCATGGTGGCGTAGAGGGGCGGGATCAGCTGACGCATCTTCCCGTCCAGCTGCTCAAACTGTCGCTTCTCGTACGTCATGAAGGCGACCATGGCGCCGAGCGCTGCTCCCTGAAGAGACAGGAATGAAAACATGATTAATGATGGAACAAATGGACCAAGACAAAAAGAAGATGTGTCACAGGTTGTTCTGTGTAATATACTTAAGTTACCAGCTGCTCCCATGCCATGTGCCTGCAAAGCTGGTGTTTTACACTGAATGGTAATTTTACTGGCTACATAGACACAGATACAGAAGCAGATACAGAAACAAAAGAGAATGAGATGAATTAGCTACCTCTAGTAATAGAACACTGACAGTTGTCCTGATAACAACTGACAAGAATAATCATGCACTTATATCAGTTAAAAAGTGAAATGTTGCAACCAAGCTGTTAGAAGTCTGTTCAACAAAGTGTACTTATTCACCACATTTGTCTTGAAAAGAGGTGCCGTAAAATCACAATTTCAACAATCGGAATTTTTTACCTTCGCATCTGATTTGGAGTCTCTACAGGTTATTTCCCACAACATAGTCTGTGTGGACTTATATGATTAAACTACATAAAAATATATTTGAAAGTTAAAATGTCAGTGGTAAACAATGGTGTTGACACTGCCATGCTTACCATAGCTGCCACACATGCAGACACAGAGCCACCCCCCGGTGCTGGGGAGCGTGCTCCGACGTTCTTGATGAAGTTGAAGACGCTGGTGGAGGCTAGTGGCCCTGGTTCATCCTCACTACGGATCATGTACCTGGGAAAACACACTTTCAATATAAACTACAGTCTTCATCACTTTGTAACTCCAACCGTATTGAAAAGTTAACTTTATTTTCTATTAGACTGTGTGTTATACAGGAACATATTAAGAAACTCTTTTATCAGTGCCCTGAACTTAGATACACTGTTTAAGTTATGGTTCTTCCTGTAAACATTTCATGTGATGAAAAGAAAGATAAATAATATGGATTGGATGATATCCACTTTTCAGTTAGTTCCCAGGATACTTATCTATAAGAGATGCACACAGTTTGTAATGTTCATGTTGTTATGTAAACAAATTTAATGAAGGCATTGGTTAACAATCAGAGCTGAGTTTGTCTATATTAAACAAGAAAACATGGCTTGTTTGGTAGTTGTGTGTTTTCTTGAACAGGCCATTGAAGTACTTGCAATTTTTCTACCTGTATGTGAAAATTCTGACTGATGATTATGTTGCATTTTTAACTATGTGAAATTGTATGGGACTGTGTCAATGTGTCCTCTGACGGCAGGTGGTTGGTAGCGTGAGGTGGTGGCTCGGACAGGTTTCAGTGTAGTTAGGATGCTATGTTGGCCTGCTTGTGTATGGATGGTACAGTTTGAGTGTCTGGAGGTGGTCTGGTCAGCATGTGTAGACGTGTGGTTTATGTGTATAAGTGGTCTGGTCTGCATGTCTCAAGTTGGTGCTTACTGGATGTATAGTGGGAAGGAGTAGATAACATGTGGTAGGTTTTGAAGATGTTTATCAATAGTTTGGATGCCAAGTGTTTTTATAACAAGTAAGTAGGCTTACCTTTTGTGTCTGGTAATTTTGTTTGGCCATGATGTCTGGAGACGGTCTGGCCTGCATGTTTCAATGTGTGGTCTGCATGTGTGTAGGTGGTCGGCTTGCATGTCTCGAGGTGGTCCAGTCTGCATGTCTAGAAGGAAGGAGTGAGGAACAGGTGGTAGGTTTTGAAATCATTTATGAACAGTTTGGATATTAAGTGTTGTTATATTGTGTCAGGTAGTTATGTCAAGTGTTTTCATAAAAGGTAACTGGGCTTACCTTTTGTGTCGGATAGGTTTGTCCGGCCTTGATGTCTGGAGGCGGTCTGGTCTGCACGTCTGAATGTGTGGTCTGCATGTGTAGAGGCGGTCCGGCCTGCATGTCTCGAGGTGGTGCAGTCTGCATGTGTAGAAAAGGTGTGAATAGTAGGTGGAATGGTTTGAAGTTATTTATCAACAGTTTGGATGTCAAGTGTTGTTATAACAAGTAAGTGTGCTTACCTTTTGTGTGAGGTAGCTTTGTGTCTACACCAGAAGCACATTTTTCTTTTGTGACATTTGCATGTCTCAAGGTGGTGCGGCCTGCATGTCTGAAGGTGGTCTGGTCTGCAGGTGTTGAGGTAATCCAATCTTGATGTCTGGAGGCGGTCTGGTCTGCATGTTTCAATGTGTGGTCTGCATGTGTATAGGTGGTCCGGTCTGCATGTCTCGAGGTGGTCCAGTCTGCATGTCTAGAAGGAAGGAGTGAATAACAGGTGGTAGGTTTTGAAATATTTATGAATAGTTTGGATGTTAAGTGTTGTAATATTGTGTCAGGTAGCTTTGTCCTGCCTTTATGTCTGGAGG
>NC_049985.1:5982045-6006884 GCF_000003815.2 Branchiostoma floridae | reverse complement strand
AGATGATCGTTAGTGAAAAATATGTTTTTGCCCTGTGCTTGCTTGAATAAAATTGGAACAAATATATATATTTCTGGCAAACAGTATTAAAGAAATATTGTAGCAAGCCCCACACTGTTGAAAAAAGTCATGACTTTTCGGTGAGCTTTGAAACGTGAGGCCCAAATCAGCTCATAGCGACAAGGCGCGCGGTAGGTGTCCGGATGTCAAAGTTGTATCTGCAAAATAATAACAACAACAAAATAAGTTCCGAACATGACAATTTTCTTTGATTTTATGATGATGAATATGGTCTTGATAAGATTTCTTTTACTTTTCCACATACTGTATTGATATAGTGATTTGAAATAAAGTGTATTATTACATGTATTTTTAGACAGATTATTACTTCCATCGATTATTTTCTATAATTTTTAAGTTGATTGAAAAGTGTTACTGAGGTTAATGGTTAGCATTACTGACTTATCTATCGTTCTGTACTGTGTACACTCACATCTATTTCAACAATTAGACACTCATATGACATGCACATTGAATGGACCCCAGATTTGCTATTATTAGTACTGGGCCTTTGTTATCCTATGTATGAGTGTGGATGAACAGAGAATTTGTTGAATTTTGCACTTTTCAAAAGTGTTTTTCTTTACAAACGTGCATATTCAAGATAATTGGCATCAGTAAGACCCATGGACCATGGTAATGATTTTTCAATGATTTTTATGTACCAATATGACTTAGTGTGATAATTTGGGGTTGTGGTTTTGTGCACGTTAAAACTTGCGCGTTAAAAACCTGCGCGTTAAAATATGCAAATCAGCCGATTCCCTAGGGATTTGAAAACTTTTTTGCAGTTTTAAACTTAGAAGCTTGAAGAAGATAACACAAAATGAATTAAGTATCATATTGTTGCATTCTAGAGTACAAATATCCCTTTCCAGGAGTTTTAAAGTGATTTTTAAACATAAAGTTTTAACGCGCAACAAAGGTTTACTTGCATGTGAAACAATCTGCTTGAGAAAAGATGAAATGAAGCTTGTAGAATGGAAAAAAGCCTCAAGCAGTTATATCTTATGATATAAAGCCTCACACTAGTAATTTTTCCATGTATTTGTGTCTAATTCAAGTGATTTTGAAATCTTTTGGATATGCAAATTAGCCTATTCCCAAGGGACCTTAAAATTAAGAGCTTTTCAAACCCAAAATTCAGGTAACAGATGGAAAATCATATAATGGAGTCACATTTTTCAGCCTAAGAATTTTTCAATGCACAACTTAATTTTTTAACGCGCAGATTTTTAACGCGCGCACAGATTTTTAACGCGCAGAAAACCCATTCCCAATAATTTGTAAATGATTGATGTAAGCATGTATGAGAAAATATTTTTACTTGATGAAAGTGGGATTTTCCCTCATTCCTATCATTGTCATAACATATGTTCCTCATTTATGTGTTACAGATGCAAATGAAGGCCATAGAGTACTTTATAGATAGGGCAGAGGTGAGTTTCCTACAGTTCTTTTTATGATGTGGAGCCTGGTGCATTTATAGAAATTGAGAGGGGCTAGTAAGAACAGAAAGAAACAAACATGCCGACACCCCGGGTCACACCCGGGATCGAACCCGGGCAGCAGATTACAAATCCAACGTGCTAACCACAACACCAAAAGCTCAAGGGAGCTGTTGGCGTGGACGTCAGTTTGGCAGTGCTTAAACCCCACTGTTACACATTTGTGCATTGTATTCATTTGCAAATTTTGTCTATTTCATTTCCAATCACACACAGACAAACACCACACACACACACACACACACACACACACACACACACACACACACCAACACATATGTGAACAGACATGCAATAACATGAGATGCACACACATACTATAAAGATACAATGTAGTCCACAATCTATCCACTAACAACTTGTTTGACAGTTTCACATACAAGCACACACACACACACACATACATAAAAACACACTCTTGAAAACACAAACTTTCTTATTCACACAGAGATATGATGATGGAACAGTTATATACACAGATATAGATTTGCTCACAAACATATTGCATTGCATCATGTGTACATGTGTTTTTGAGTAGATCCAGATGCAGTAATAAGATCCAAAGAAGTCTCCTCAGATAGCTGTAAGCTGGAAACACAGTACTTTCCTGTTTTCTGTGGTGACCGCTTCACCTCAAACTCAAAACCACAGCTAAAATTTCTGGCTTCTTTAAAGAACATTGTCTCTCTTTCCAGTATGTTCTTCAGGCAGCCAGACAGAGACCTCCGAAACGGAGACACCCCTCTGGTCCCTCTAAATGGTAAGGAACGATACATACCACTTCTCATCATTTAGCACTAGTAGCAGACTTATGCTGTTGGATGAGTCCCTTGCTGCGAAAAGGTTAATTATGTAACAGTCATATTATCTCAGTGGCCCTCTGCAAGTAAATTTTATGGATGACTTTAGCACACACATTGACTTTTGACTGATTTAGAAAAAAAAGTTTTATCCTCTGGCTATGTTTTGAAAGTTAGAATTTTTTCATCCTCTGGCTATGTTTTGAGAGTTACAATTTTCTTATCCTCTGGCTATGTCTTGAAAGTATTTTTTTTTATTCACAGCCATAGTATTTGTTAACCATTACATTTACTACATGTTTTACAGGAAGTCATTGAACCACAAGTTGAATGACCTCTTTGTAGATGAAAGTGAAAAGGAACCAGAAAATAAGGTATTAACTACAAAAATATTTGATTAATTAATAAACAGTAAAAGACTATTGTGAATAAAGTAACTTACCTTTTGAGTCATATAAGATAAAGTCTGTTATGTTCATATTCTTTGTATATTTCTACTACAATGTATTTTAAAATGTGATGTCTTGTCTGCATATTAACTTGAAAATGATTTGTTCAAAACCAGTACATTTGTATATCAAGATTCTTCATTATTGGTTTGAAACAAATGATTTTCAAGTTAATATGCAAATGAGACAATCGACAAGACAGTTAGATGATTTAGCACTACTATTTATATTTTAAAAAGTCTAGTCTGCATACTTCTGATGAATTTGTTTCTTTCTTTTTCTGTCCTTGTCTCAGAAGTTAAGAAGCAGCGTTCATCTCCTAGACAAGCTGGTGACCAAGGAGAAGCTGACGTGCTTGGTGGTGAACTTGTACCCTGGCAACAAGGGCTACTCTCTGATGCTGAAAGGCAAGAATGGTATAGGTGGGGTTGTACAACAGTTACAGTACCACTTCCTAACCTGCAGTACTGCTAGAGTAAGCTAGGTGCCGCTGCTGAGACACCAAGTCTTACTGGTGTCCTAACCTTCGTGGTCTTATGTGTACACAAAGAATTAATTGTCTTTCCTCAATATGGGTTGTTCTGTGGCTACTTGTCTTCTGTTGGTTCATGTTGATTGATAGAAAGAAACTACATGTATGTTGAATGATGAATGTATAATAGATACTGGATACTACTACTTACTCCTCAGGTACATGTATCTGTAACTCTACTTGTACTTGTAGAGCTCTTCTTCTTGTAGAATTGTTCATCTGTCAATTTTTGCTGATACATGACAAAACAAGCTAATGTAAGACTTGTTAGGTTGGATGGTACTAACAGTTGCTTGATTCCTACTTCAGACTCGGAAACAATCAAGCTGCCATATGAAGAGTCGGACTTGCTGGACTATCTGGACACAGAAGAGGTTAGATCTGATACTACATCTTTTTCTTGGTGTGTTTGGTGGCCACCATCATCTTGATCATGTTTCTGCCACACTTACAGTACATGGAAATATAAAACCTCAACTATACTTAAACAAGAATTTACACAATGTATCCTCTCTCTGACACCCTTGGCTAATCAGTTACATTGACCAATTTTCATGCATGTACTATATAAAGTTGCTGAATGGATTGGATATATATATATTAAGTATCATGGCATGAAATCATAATTCCAATAGAATTGTTGAATACTTCAGGTGTCTATAGAGTTAACAGTCCCCTGATTATCATGTGATTTTATGTTTACAAAATTATTTCTGCATCTCTCCATCCCTAGCTACCTCCTATCCTAGTGGACTTGTTAGAAAGATCCCAGGTAAGAGAAATGCAGCTGTCTCTTAGACAAGCCAGTGTGTTAAACAGCGATTTCTTGAGGAGTGAAGGAGTTAGTCATTGTTTTACATTGTCTAAGAAGACCATGGTCTGGCTGCAGTACTGCTGCAGAACGATATGATGAAAATGAGTGTCTAACATTGTGATAGATTAGTTAGGCAGTTATACTTCCTCAACAAATATATAATGATGTACTGTGTAGGCATGTTGTATTGATCTGCATACTGAACATTATGAATCTATTGCTTATGCCTTTTCCTCTCTGTTCTACTTCTAGTGTAGGTAGTTTTAAGAAGTTCACTTTACAATATATGTCACACTTTGTTTCTCCCACTTTGTGTTTAGGTTTTGTATATATACCCTTTGTATGCTTACCACAACCATGTTAGGTAATTTTTTGTTGTGTGTATATTATATGTTTTATCAGTATCTTCACCATCTTATATATCATTGACATTGAGATCTAAACCTGTTTTTCTGCTTATCCCCAGGCAAATGTCTTCTATAACGGCTGTGTGATAGCAGAAGTGCGAGACTTCAGAAGAACAGCGAACAGTAAAACCTATGAGAGCCACCACGTCCTTCTCAGACCAACTGCACAGGTAGGAAACCTTGTTTTCTTTTATACTGTAAGTTCATTAATATAACTTTGTGGTGGTTTCATCTTATGGTAGTAGGGGGGTTTCATGGTGTTAAAAGATTCTGGGCTGAAACAACAGTTGTAATAGGGCGGAATACATATTTGCAGCGTTATGAATTTTTGTTGGAGAGGTCACTGCTGCAACCATCATGCATGTAAATGAAACCACCACAAAAGTTTTAAGATTTACAGTAGAATTGTGATATAGATTAGAATTGAGATAAGTATGTCTCTAAAGTTAGTAAAATAGGGCACCATAGTCCTTGTTCTATATCTTTATAGCTGGTATAATCGCCCTTTGGCGTAACACACCAGCTTTGTGGGCATGCGGCGTGCCAGCAGCTGGTCATATCATTACGCTGGACGACCTGTTGCACCTAACCTTTACACATCTTTCTTAAACAACTATTGTTTAAGTCTATCTAGTTAGGATGCCCCTACTGTACTTCGTTGGTGGCACCAAGTTCCATTCTACAATAGATCTTCAGAAAAAATAAATGAGGTGTCTAAGACCCTTTTTCCACGATGCCTCTTAATGGTAGCTTCAGGATTTCCCCTTGGGAAAGTTGTTAATCTTGTAGTCACATCTGTTACGGCATGCAGCAAAAAATCTGTACCGTATAGATCACCTCACGTCATTTAGCCATGCACCACTGGCACCATACCTGGGAAAATAGATCGAATTTCCCATCATAGTAGCAGCCATCACTGCCCCAGGCATTTTTGATTGCAATCCTAACCTTGAATTTGTCTCGTGTTCCGGTAGAAATGGTCCAAATGTCCTTGAATAGCAATCTTTCTACATTTGAGTATAAACTATGGCGGAGTGTGTCCTTGAGTAGAACCATAACAATAATGGTTTTGGTTACACTGAATATGTATGGGGTTAAGGCTCCCAGCAAATTATAGATCATGTGCTGCTTAGTCAAGATGGATATGACGCAAACCTTTTACTCTAATGGTCGTCTCATTGACAGCCAGTTAATCGATGCAGCATACAATGTAAAAAGTACTACAGTACTGTGACAATAGAAATGGTTTGGCATGTTTGTTGCTTTTTCTTTCCATTCTTGTCAGTTGAATACAGGCACGAATTTTGATTTGAATAGATAGCTGTCTTCTATAAGTGTTAATGAAATGTACACATTGGTTACATAGTAATGTTTTCTGAGGTGACAGGTAGAATTCATCATGTCGCGAACATATGCTCTCTCTTCCATAAAGTAACAGTTCCAACAAATTTAAAATGCAAATTCATTGTAAATCCTGTCCTACTCTACTGCATGCTTAACTTACAGTGTTTAGGAATTCTTTCAAATCAACAATAATCAAAATCTTCTTTTTTCACCATGGCTGAGCTTTCATTTTCCTTGACTTATGTAGCTGTCACTTAGCAGAAATATGGAATCTTTGATAACACACATTACAGATTACTGTCATGATTGCAAAGTACAGACAGCCTGAAGGTAGGAAGCAATTGCAGTTAACTTGATGAGTTTCCTCATTACGGTGTACATGTAGTTGCTAATGACCTCCCATTGGTACCTTGATGAAAATAGAATCATTATTGATGGTGGTGGTTTGGAACTTCCTGAGGTGTCGAAAAGTGTGGAGGTATACAAACAAAATTGTGAGATTAAGTAAACATTACGTGTGTAGCAGGGCTCGAAGTTAACTACATGTATGTCCCGATGTCCCGGGGCCACTAAAATTTAGGCCGGGACAACTGAAAAATCTTTTTGGGACACTTTTGGGACAATAGGAAAATAATCAACGAATCAACATCAGAATGTCCGATCTCCCCGCGCCCGCGGTTGTCAGGCGTGCGTACTCTGACTTACAGTTGTTGTAATACATAATTTCTGAAAATAGGGTGGGACAGTCCATCCTCACTTCGGGACAGTTGAAATTTATTTTTGGGACAATGCTGGGACAGTAGGGAAAAAAAGTTAATTTTGAGGCCTGTGTAGGCTACTTAATAGGGGTTACTTTCTGTGTTTTCCACTTTTTGTGGTTAAAAACATACTTTGGTTTTAGGGCTGAGCAATGAATTTTGTATCATCAGAAAACCATGCTGTGTTGTTGAATTACAAGCCTCCATTCTTAATTGTTTTACAATTATACGATCATCAGCTTGGCTTAATGAGATCATCATCATATTAAGAAAAATCCTGTGCATTAATGATCGACCAATACAATAGTGTACACTATTGATAATGGGAGTCTGTTACATTCTTGTTATCAATGTCAGCATCAGTGTGAATTTGCTCAATGATCATATTAATAACATTAATTTTTGCTGCACTCACTCAGTGGTTTATTTGGTGGTTATAGGTCACGTCACAAGAAATATCTTTGGGTGTGTCATTACCACTTACCTTACCTTAGACCCATAAGTTATTTTCTCACATAGCATCATATTGTATGATAAATAGTAATTTGTATATGCCTGTAGGCTCTTTTTTCTCCCTCTAATGCTTGTCAAAGACAGAAACAGAAAAATGCATGTCAATTTGGAACAGATAAAAAACTGAGACTGTCCCTCAGAAGCTCTGTGTGTGACTTGAAATTACTGTTTTTAGATGAATTTGTCATCCATTTAATAGCAGTGTAGCTGGGTTTTCCCAAAGACAGTACAGTAATGAGACTACAAATATCCAGGAACACGAAGTCACCTTTTATTGAATCCATTTATATGATTAAATAACATTTTGACAATTAGGAAACAGTGTTGGGGAGAACAGGTCACCCCCAATGGGGTCAAATCTGGATTTGTACAGAACACGATCAATTATTGATTTTTGTCCAACAACTTCTAATTTACATCTGCTTTCAAATGAACTGCATAAAAAAACTGTTGTGTTGAAATGACAATCACCTGATGTATACGTGTTAAGATGTTGGTACTTGGTGAGAATACTGAATAAGGATATATGTACAATCACACAATAATCAAACATTTTCAGTCTGTATTGATTCTCAAATTTGTATGAAGTTTGTGACAGCAGAAAGACGATTACAAAGTGTTGATTTGTTCATTCAGATTCCAAATGGTTACCATAAGTCATATTACAATAACAAATGAAAGTAAACCTTCCACACAAATCATTTACATGGTATGTACTGTTACTCCACTGTAGTAGTCTGTACTCAGAACATTTGACTTGGATTGGCTACCACATGTGATATCAAATTTTCTTTAAATTTACAAACAACTGTCTAGACTCTTTCAAGTTTATCAAGCACAAACCAGATCACTACATTGTTTTACGATCAATTAATGAACATTCTGACACTGTCAACATTTTTGTTCTTGTCTCATACTACAACAGATATTACATTCAACTACATCATTGAAATGGCCAATACTGTCTTCAGTATATTTTTACATTCTGCACAAGATCACAAGGTTTCTTGTTGCTGTAGTCTCCACAGTTGTAAATGATTATGATATAAAGGTTTGTCGACAAGACTCCAAATCCTTACAAAATGCCTCATTCCAGATGGGCAAGTTTCCTTCCAAAACCTAATTTGCAGTTGACAGAATGCTACTAGTCAGAGCACATTACAGTTTATTTGGTACAAGACAAGATAGCACAGCATCATCGCTAGATGTATAATCTTACAATTTTACACACTCAGATCATCAGTTTCAATTCTGTTTTAAGTGCAAGTCTTTATATGCACAGCTACATAATTGATTCGGGGATGGTGATTCGCAGTCCCTCCAATGTTTTGACTGTCGGAGCCTTTCCCTTACTCCAGGATTGATGGATGGCGGATGTATTGATCTGTCTGAAGGCCGTAAATTGACGTTGACCCGACTCTGCCCCCTCCTCCAGCTTTTACATTTGCAACTGTCACTTCTACTCCGTGTTTGGCAGGTGGTAATGCATCTGCAGCCTGTTTCAGGGTCAGTGTCATTTCATTGAATCAAACGGTCAGGACGCTGACTGACGATTTGCTCTGTATCTGGAGCAGTTCTCTATCCCGAATGCCAGGCCGCATGCAGTCTGAATACGTGAACACTTTCATCACTTTCACTGGACTTTCCCTCACGATGGAATTACACCAGTATAAGAATATTGATGAGCAGTCTGGATGTATATAACATTCTTGTCACGACAATCACAGTTAACGTATGACCACAGACCTTTTCTTAGAATATTCCAGATCAGGTACACATTGTGAGCACGTCTGGACAGATCGTAAGATATTTTAACACAAAAGTCACAGGATGCCATAAGTCATGTCACCGCTGGCTGAGATCTTTGCCCTGCACTGACCCTATTTTCATCTATCTGCACATGTTAACCGTGACCTGATCTTGTAAAAACATACTGTAGCATATCAATTTACTACAGACATTTGCAAGCTGGTGAGATATAAAAAACTCCCAGTTTTTCGTCATCTTGACCCATTAGAATGTACAGTGACCTAGAAAAGGTTCCTGCATTTTCAAATTGCTGCCATATTTGCCAGAATTTGTGTGTAATAATAAAACATCCTTAGTGTGCTCAGTTTTGTAGGCTTTCCATCTTATATCACTGACTAAACCTCATGTATGCAGTACATTGTTACTAGTACCAATAGGTATTGCTCACTGCAGCACTATAACTATTAACAGATACAAGGACATTACTCTAGACATTGGCTTTCTTTACCTTAAAGTACAAGTTACAATGTCTTGAAACAGGACAGCTACATGCACTTTTCTTTATCTTTATGTACATTTTTGTGTGTCCACATTTCTGTGTTGTGCCATTCGAACTGGCCCATGTCCAGTCTCTTGACTATTGTAAAATTTTTGATGTCACAGTTTTTGCCATCCTCTTCTTCAGATGTGTCGTTCCTTACATACAGAAACGTTTCCCATCTGACAATGACACGCAACAGTTGAAACAGTTCTCTTTCTTGTGTCATGCTATCGTTTTGATGAAACTGAGAGCTACATCTTACAACATACAGAAATGTTTTTCCTCAGAAAAGGACACGTTTAAACAGTTGAAACAGTCTCTTCCCTGTGTCATGCTATCGTTTCAATGAAGCTGAGAGCCACGTTCTCGTTTGTCTGATCCCTGCTCGGAAGCATCCTCATCTCCTCGGATGTGGATCCCCGCAGTGCTAGCCCCCTGTCTATGGGCGCTTTCCTGACAATCCACACGAGCACGAACACCAGGCCAATCAGCACGGCGGCCGCGATGATCACCCCGGCAACGAGAGCAGGATTGGCCTTCTTCCTTTTCTGCTGAGTCCGTGACATCATGACTTTTGTTTGGTCCTCCACGCGTGGCTGCATGTCCGCCACTTGCGGGAGAACGGACGGCTTGAACGGATACTCCCCGACGGTTAACGTGATCTTGACTTTGTCGCTTCCTCCCTTGTTGTTCGCGAGACACATGTACTCGCCTTCGTCAGCGTCGGTCACATTCTGGATGTACAAAACGATTTCGTTGGACACCTTCAGCTTGCCATCATACTTGGAGTCAGGGTCCAAGTGGAGACCATCCGGGGTGACCCACGAGATCCTCGGCTGTGGGAAGCCTGTGGCTTTACATTCCAGCATGACGTCCTCTCCTTCCTTTGCCCACACATCTTTTGAGTACCCGGTGATGTAGGGTAGCTCACAGATGAAGTTAGACACGTTCAAGTTCTTTAACTCCAACCCATGTAACTTCAGCGGACGAGAACATGTCGCCACAATCTCCTTAGCTGTAAACTTCCCCTCCCAGACCTTTAGCCACTTCAAGTCGCAGTCACACTGTAGAGGGTTCTCGCCCAAACGCACTGTCCGTAACGAGTGCAGCGTTTGGAAGGCCTGTTGGGGAAGGTACGAAAGCTGGTTGAAGGACAGGTCCAGGTATTCCAAACGTCGCAGTTTTCGGAAGAGGGTGGGGGGTATGCTCTTGAAGTAGTTGCTTGACATGTCCAGTTTGATCAGGCTCGTCAAATCTTTGAATATGTCGCTGTCAAGAACGTCCAACAACATGTCATTCAGATAGAGCTCCTCCAGTTGGCTCATGTTGTAGAACTGATTTGGCCGGATGTTAGCGATTGGGTTGTCGTACAGGAGCAGCTGTTTCAGCCCCCATTGCCTGCGTATCCCCTCAAAGGGAAGACTCTGCAAGTTGCATCTGTACAGAGACAGGTAGGTGAGATCCAAACCATCAAACGCTTCCGGTGACAGGAACTCCAGGCGGGGCCAGTCTCCTATGTGCAGTGCCTTCAGGTGTGGAAGACTCTTGAAGGCGTAAGCAGGCAGACTTGTGACGGGTAGATTAAGAATCTGTAACGTCTCGAGCTTTGGGACGGTCTGAAAGCTCTGGGTTGGTACCGCTGTGAGGTTGTTCCCGTCTAGTGTCAAATGGTGAAGGTTGTCCAGGCCCCTGAAGGCGTTGAGTGAGACAAAGATAATCTGGTTATCCCAGAGGTGTAAGACCTCCAAGTTCTGCAAGCTGGAAAACACATCATCGGGAATCGTGAGGATCCGATTTCTGCTCAGGTCCAGTAAGGAGAGGTTAGTGAGTCCCTGAAACATGCCATTCTCGAGGGTGGACAGGTGGTTGGTGAAGAGTCTTAGAGTGCTGAGGTGCTCGAGTTCAGCGAAGGCACCCGCCTCGATGGTGGAAATGTTGTTGTTGTACAGATACAAGGTCTGCAGCTTTGTGTAGTTGGAGAACTGGCTGCTGTTCACCTGTTGGAAGCTGTTCTCCTCGAGGTGGAGCATGGTTGTGTCGGCAGGGATTCCATCGGGAATGGAGAGGAATTTCCTGTGGGAGCAGTCGACTGCCTTCCATACGGGATCACACGTACAGCTTGATGGGCAGGCCTTCGCAGCTGTCAGATACGCCGCCAGTACCATTGCTGTGACACACAGGTGGTATGCCATGTTGTCTCGAATGCTGCAAAGAGTTGCCTCGGGAGATATATGTCCACGCTGTTCCAGGAAAAATGTGACACGTCTCCCCTGTCTGCCTTGCAGGTATCAGTTGTTCATCACCACACGGAAGACGAATGCACTGTCAACATCATCCCGCGATTCGATATGACAAGGTCCATTTAGTACATTGACAGATTTACGCGACGTTCAGACGGAGCCGTGGCAACAGACTACGGAATGCTGCACGGAAAGCGCGTATGAAAATATCTCCCGGTCCTGAAGAAATTGTAGCAGTGCAAATTGCCCTATCCTGTCTCAGCGGGTGCCTCCTTATACCGGCCACCTGCCGGGTGGGAGCTTTGGTTGACTCCTGACCGTCTGACGTCAAAACGTTCCCTCTGAATGCAGCTCCGCAGCATCCAAAAGCCCCTCGCAGAGCCGAGTTATAAATCTATTGGCAGTTCCAAGTAGCTGAGCCATCCATTCTTACCACCCTGATGTAGTTACAGGGAGATCGTATTCACAGATAAAGAGACACGGCACTGCAGATTTATGGGCACCGGGTAAATTTCCTGCAACCGTGTAAGAAATCTGGAATATGCCTTCGTCAGCGATTTCCAGTTCTGCTTCCCGTGCTAAAATCTCAAATTGTCCTGAACACTTCCGGTGGCAAGAAACGGCTTCAAGAGATGCTTTGGATACACGGTGTGTCCGATGTCTAACTCAGTCGATGGTAACTGCTATCCTGCAGCAATTGCAATTCCCTAAATCCTTATACAAGCAGTCTGCATGTTCAAGTCTGGTCCACTCAACTGAAACTGCACCTTCTCTCATTTACATAAAGGCCAGCACCCTTGCTTGTGACTTCTTTTCCAATCAGGCTGTCAACCGCGGGAGACACGTCACCCTGCTTGCACCAGTCCCGGTGTTTGTCGGTCGTATCTCGGAGATTCAGAATTCTCTCCTCTTCACCGCATTCGCCTCATCCTGCAACACAGCGATAAGGAAGGAATCAGTGGAAATGTCAGGTAGTCAAATGTTCCGCCCAAGGCGTGGGATATTTCCAGGCCACTACACACACATAACCGTACATCACAGCCTCCAATAAAGATGTCGACTGGAGGGAGCCCGGCACAAAAGTCACGTTGGGAAGTTTCCCTGCCTCACAGGTCATAACTAATTGATGCGTCTTGAATATTTTCTTGAATCTACTTGTGCTACAATTGTGTAAATAGAAATGTTGCTGTCTGAAAGTCTTTTACAAAAGAAATGGAAAAATTTTTATTAAAAAGTACTGGAAATACTTATATTAAAAAGTACTGAGACTGCCAGAATATTGCATAGTCAATATTGATATTCTAGTATGTTTATCCTAATTTGTACAAAGCTATGATGCTAGCAATAAAGATGCTATTTTAGAAAAGGCTTGATGCATCTGGAACAGGACTGATATTTCATCAGTCCAGGGAGATGGAAGAGTCTCTTTGTTCAATGACCTGATGGAACTATTCACAGGAGGAGAAGGAAGTATATTTCTAACAATAATTGCATCAACAACAGCCAGAAGTTAACCTTGTTTCTCCAAGGCTTTTGTTGCCAATAAAAGTGTTATTTTCTGAAAGTGCATCTTTAATGAAGAAGACTGTAAACTATAAACACTGCTACAATGGTATATTTATAGTTAGTAGTGATATTCAATATTATAGTCTTGAGTTAAACCTGTTTCCCAGTCAACCAGATGTGTAAATGAAAATCTCATTAGGACATGAAGTGTTGTGATTGCTTAGCTGTAACAGCGCCCCATACTGCCTCATCTCTCAAAAAGGACCCTGAGATCGATATTGACTGATTGTATTATGGCCCCCACCCGGCACCTGGGAAACATGCTCTCAGAACAATTGCCTAATGAATGGTTCCTTGTGGTCATCCCAGCATTTATTACAACCCAACAGTGCAGTTATACAGACTTCTGAACAAGAGTCTGTATGACATCAACCTCTGAAGTGATTATGACGTTTGCAATTTGGGCTAAGGCATTTGGTACAGGAATACATTATTATTGTTAAAACCTGTTTTTATTGATGTCTAGGGTTTTTTTTAAATAACACAAAAGGCAGTAACTAATTGCTAGGCAGTGCAGCAAGCCAGAGCCTAACCTCTTCTTGGAGAGTAGCTTATTGGCCCCAGTTTGTATAATTGGCTACCGATAATTGATTAGATAAATGATGCTGATTTAATGGGTTGTACCACACTACCTTCCAGATGGAGGTGTTGATCTATAATTCTTCAATAGCTTATTTAAAAGTTGTAACAGGTAACATACATTAACTGTTCCAAGATGGTCCTATTTTAAAGTATACTATCATCTACTCTCCTATAGGGTTGCATTGTGGTAGTAGTTCACAGTTGCCCAACCCATATTATGAGCTACAAAATATTGAATGTCTACTTACATGTACATGTAAGTTACAGCCCCCATAGAAACACTTGTAGCTGGACCTTGTGCACTTTTGAAGGAGCAAGGAAGAAGATATGCTCATCCATCATGAAACTACAAGAGAACCAATATAGAGAAAAACACTTGTTGCAATTTTAGCGAGCACATAGCGTGCTCACAACAGATCCCACTGACGTCAATCGTTTCCCAATCAATGCCATCTCTCATTATTTCTGACCCTCTTACTCCCCCTCATCTCATCAGAAATGTTTCATCTATTGCACAGTAACTTGCGATTTCCAATCTTGTTATCTCTTCCATTTATCTAAAGGCAGCCAATCACTAACCTGACAACAACTGGGTTGACACTAGGGTCGCCCATAACAGATTGTATCTGGTTATTATAAACACCTGCCATCCAATTTATGGCATTTATGTGTAGAAAAGTGATTGGCAATTATAGATACATGTAGTCCCCCTTGACTTGACCACTCATCCAGTAGTTTTAAACATATGGAAATGGAAAGTATTGTAAAAATGATTGGTCAGGTGTATTTGCGGGGGAAGGAGGGGGGGGTTCTATAGTCCATGTAATTATTTATCTACAGCTGTTGTTATGCATTTGTTCAAATTTTCTTACAGTGACCCAAGAGTCTTATGCAAAGGGACAAAAATAATAAAGCAATTACTCTAGTACAGTACTAGAGTAATTCCACCCCTATACGGACACTTCAACAATTAAGTGCCACACATAAACACATTTTCATCACTCTTCTGTCAGCAAAAGAAAATAAAGACTTTCGTGAGTAGCTTCATCCAGTAGTGGCAATCGATAGTTTAAGCTACATGTATTCCACTACCATGATATGTGAGAAATTCAAATCTGATTTCTGCCCTTGTGTTTCACACAAGCTGAAATCCTGGCCCAGTTGGAGACGGTACATTGATGGCATCAAAGTATGCAAATCTCCCACATTCGCGGGTCGCCACAGAGCTGGCATCAACAAAATCTCAGTGCAGGTAGACATCAGAAATACCTGCTCAGCTCCAATTTTACCTGCACTAACCTGCATAATTATGCAGGTGGTATTTCGAGACCTGTTGATGGCATCAAAGTGTGCAAATCTCCTACATTCGCGGGTCGCCACAGAACTGGCATCACCAAAATCTCCACGTCCACCTGTTCTCTGGAGCTTGGCGTGGGGTCAGCCTAATTTTCCACACTTTTACAGACAATTTTCCAGCTGGCCTGTTTCTCTTCCACACTTTGTGACGTCTCCTTTGTGATAATGAAGTATAGAGGCAGTGAGTGTCATCTGTATTCTATAGCCGCTTGGGAAAATGTGGGCTTTTGGAATATTTAGACTGTTAAGTTATAGATACTTTACTGATTTAAGAAGTAAAAGAAATATACAGTCAACACTGCCCAAGAAGACCACTCAGGGGACTGATAGAATCTGGTCTGTGTGGACAGGTTGTCAATATGGACAGGATTCTTAGTGCTTTTGTCAATGCGAAAAATTATGCAAGAGATTACAAATTTGAAAAAAAATGGTCACATCGGCCAGGTGGTCCTCATATAGAGTTGGACACTGGTACAGGTTTTACTGTGTACGATTGTACAGTCAGGTTTGACTGTACTAACTTGAATGTCTGACATTTATTACATATTTCAGATAGGGCATTAGGCAAATTAGAAAGACCATGATAGTTAAACTTTAAAGTTAGAATCTTTTCCATACGTTTTGGTATATAGGGTGGTGCCCATCTCTGATTCTACAGCCCTTGGGCCACACATTTGTGCATTTACTACTAACAGAAGAGAATAGCCATAGCATATCATATCAAACATTGTAGACTATGTGCGCTGAGTATGCAAGAAAGGGAAGTCTACCTTTAACCTAGATATCTCTCTGACATGATAAAGATCTCCCTGAAATGCCCAAAATCGGATCACGAGAAGGCACATAGACCCATCCCTGTACTTCAACAGATATGAGATCTGTGCATAATGCAATACTAAGCACGTTTGCTGCACCACTAATAACAGAAAAGTCGTAAAATCGGATTAGGAGGAGCGGGCTCCTCGACAGAAAGGTTTCCTAGCAGGCTGCACCAATCAATCACAATCAACCAATCAACGTCCTCCGTAATCAAATAAGGGGAAGAAATTTGCCAGACTTGTACACACATTGCGGAGAATTCGTGCCAGTTTTGGTTGTTATTGTGTTATGATTATGAAATATTCCTCATTTACAGATTATAATACAATTTGTATTCTTTATATTTTGGCACAATTCCTGATTGAAATGTGTTTATGATTGAAAGCATAATCTCAAAATGAAAACTGCAGTCATTCCAAAAGACTTGCAGAGAATTCATGCCAGTTTTGGTCATTATTAATATTATGTTATGTTTATCAAATATCTCTCATTAACAGATATTGATAATATCTTTATATTTGGGCTCATCCTGATTAAAATGTGTTTATGGTTGAAAGCATAATCTCAAAATGAAAACTGCAGTTATTCCAAAAGGCCACAGAGGAGTTTCAACAATTACAGCTAAATTTGAGTTGGTATGTACATATTATGACATGCCAGTCATATAAAATTAATGAAAAAAGGTTCAGCTGGCTTATGATGTGCAGTTGCTGTTAGCCAGATGTTAGATCTATACTGGGCCAAAAACAAATTCAACATTTGTACTTTGCTGATTTTGATTGTAAGTGATGAGAATTAACTATGATGAATAGGAAAGTAATATAATCTGAGAGTGCTTTTATTCTGACATTGAAGATGATTAATATACAGTATCCATTACAATTGTGTCTGCCATGTATATAGATACTAATGGCAGTGTATTAGCTTTAATACACGGAAGATATTATAATGGGTTTTGTGAGGTTGCTTTTAATATTTAATGGCTAGAAGTATCACAATAATATGATCCCAATGTATGATAGCATACAATGTACTTCTATGATAACACCATTTCAAGATA
This sequence comes from Branchiostoma floridae, assembly GCF_000003815.2. NCBI lineage: Eukaryota > Metazoa > Chordata > Leptocardii > Amphioxiformes > Branchiostomatidae > Branchiostoma > Branchiostoma floridae. Next base: position 5,989,786 of record NC_049985.1, on the reverse strand, counting down.
GACCTATATTTACATTGTATAATGATATTTCCTTTATAAACCAAAGCATAACATGTGAAAACTTGACAGTCATGCAGCTTTTCAATCTCTTATATATTGCTAATTTGATCGGACAACCGAGTTCGGCCTTTTCTGCAAAAGTGCCCATTTGGTTGGAAATGGATTATGTACATTGTCTGATGACTTAATGTCTATCCCCTTCCTCCCACAAATAAAGACGTAATTTTTACAGACTGTGCTTCCAGCTGAACCGATCCAGTGGGATTTCCATAAAGTATAATCCTTCTATGATGGGCACTTGATCCAAGAGGATATTGTGTACCATCCACGGCTATGATGGAAGAATGCCAATGAAATATCCTCCTGTTTGATATTCTTGAATAGTTGCATCTTCTCTGAGCATTTAAAGCTGTATTAGCCCCACTACAGAAAGGGAGGCTTATGATAATGACCTTTGTGGTAGTCTTCTTGTTGTCAAATTGAGGTTGACTGTTTAGAATTTCGTAGAATTGTGAGTTACATTTAGTATAACATTGCCTCTATTTTTACCTTCGCCAAGAAGGTTATATTTTGGTTAGAAAATTTTCGGGTGTCCCAATATGTAGGTCAATCTCATATAACTCGAGCAGCTGTGGATGGAATGTCACGATATTTGGTATTTGAGTTACGTTTGCGTATAGGAAGGTTTTGTACGAAAATGGTACTTCTGGCACTTTCTGTCGTGAGTGCAGCGGGGTGAGTGTGTGTGTGTGTGTATTTGCGTACAAGATAACTTTTGACGCTGTGGATTGTTTTGCATTATATTTGGTAATTATTTAGGGGTTTGGAAAACGACGGTCAAGTTCGATTATGGGCATCCTGGCGACAAGTTGCGGTACTGCAGCGGAGCATCGAAGTTGGCATTAAAGTTATCCTGAAGTGGCAGGTTGAGGATTTTTGGCTAGTGGATACTTCTTTGGGTGGGGAGTAAGTCGTGTAAGTTTGGGCCCCCTGGCGGCTTGTTTTGAACTGCAGTGGGCGATTTTGTTGTTATCTTTGGAATAGAGTAAATCAAGCAGGGGTTGGTGGATTTGCATTATTTTTGGTATGTACATACCTTTGGTAATGATTAAAATCCTGAAATGCATTGTATGCAAATCGGAGCTTAATTTGCATGATAATTAGAAGAATGTGTAAATCCTTCAATCGACCTCTTTTCTGGACAGTCAGTGGTCAGTGTCTAACTACATCTGTGCTGCAGACTTGTGTAGGTCATGACATATTTGTGTCAGCAAAACATAGATGTTATTGTTGCTAACACATTGTTTATTAGTTCTCACTTTGCAAGTGCCATGTTGTTTGTTTGTGCACTATGGGAAGGGGTTTCTCCATTTTGATGCGAAGGGGTGTTTTCCGCCTTATTTTGGTGATGCTTATGTGGCAGGGAAAAGTGGAAGCTTGGTGGTTTGTGGCCTTTTCATTACCTTCGCCAAGAAGATTAAACTTTTGGTTAAGGCTTAAGCCATAGTGTTAGGTGAGTCTTTATGTAGGTCAACAGTGTAACTGGAGAACTGATTGTTGGATCTTCATGATACTTGGTATTGAGTAGCGGTCGCAGAAACAAAGGTTGAGTTTGAAAATGGTTCGCCCGGTATCTTCCATCGGTACTGCAGCGGGCTCAGTGTGTGAGTGTGTGTGTGCGGAGAACATATAACTTGAGAAGCTATAAAACCTTTGATAAAGGCATTCTCCATAACAACCCTTGATAGTTTGGCGAAGGTATGTGTTTCGTGGAACTCTAGTTTTTTTCTGTTTTCATAGGAATATAATCAAAGGGATATTTCGGCATTCTTTAAAGGAGCACTTTTAATGTCTAACCCAGTAGTACAGTAGAACAGACCAATCCAATAGCTCCACCAAATGCCGTTAGAACATAGATATGCCACACAAAACTTAGAAATGCAAATATTTGAACAACATGCAGCCATTCTCTCATTGGTCAAACTGGTAAATTATACGCTACCATTGGTTGAACTGTCATTTATGATGAACAGTCAGGATCAGTCTTTTATGAGTGTTATGCCACCTAATACTACTAATAATAGTAGTCTACATCAAATATGATGTTAGTAAAATAGGCTCCCCTCATACATAGTGTGCTTGACATTTGCTATGTATCCTTTTAGTTTTGCATACCAGTGTAACACGTTTGCCAAGTCAATTTGGCAGTGATAATAAACTTTTCTGTGATCATGACAGAACACGAACGCAGAAGCGGCCGTGTCTTCCCGGACGGAATGTGCATTAAAGAAAGATTGAGAGGCCATTTGCGTTAGCCCTCAGAAGTGCTCGTACAAGGAATGGTTTGACGTCAGTCCAAAAGATACTCTCGAAAACACTTCCGCCCTCGAGCTGCCCCCTCCTTTGGCAAATCTATAGACTTGTTAGGAGGGGAAAGCCATAACTGTGAACAGAACGCAAGGCATTAAAGAAGATGGACGTGCCTGCAGCAAGCAAGATAACACGACTCTTTTCAATCGTGTGTATGGGTCCCATGACACCCCCGAAGAACATAGCAAGGAGGCATACACTGTGATAAAGTCTGTCTATATCATCAAATTGCATTGGGTTGCAGTGTAGGCAAATATTTGTGTTGATAGGATTTAGGCCCCTGTAAAAGTTATTTGCTTGAGATTTATTCGTTCAAGGCAAAAAAATTATACCTGGGTCGTATTAAAGCTATCAAAAGATGATAATGAAGATTTCGTTCCCCCATGAGATATTTTCAGCTCTTAAGTTTTAGAATTAGTGCATTTGTGAATTCACCTCCAATTTTACCTCCAATTCCTGACAGTTCATAGTCTCTGTGACAGCGTTTTCCTGTCTAGTATGGACACACAGCAAACAAATATACAAACTGACCCCGAAAACAAAACCTCCATTACACAAAGGTAAAAACTAACATTCTTGCATACAAAAATTAACTCCAACATTTTGCCTCAAGCCCAGCAGTCTTTACCCCTTACTGGTGAGTGTCCCTACTGTTATTGTATGGGGTTGGAGCTGAAGAATCCTAAGAGACATATCAAGACTGTAATAACTTCCAAGCCCAGGGGAAAACGTTTTTCCATTTTTTCAGTAATACGATCACAAATGGACACAGAGAGGGTGGAGTTACCGGGATTCTTGTGTCTGTCAATATTGAAAACTACGAGCTTCAGACCAAATAACCTGAAATTATCCATGAGAAATTTTGTAAGAAGGTGAGGTGACCTTTAAAATGAGTTTTATTCGTAGAGACACAGCTGACAAACCCTCCACATCTGGGGGACATTTGGGCCGGCGCTGGGATGATTCCTGAATATCTTCCCATGCCTTGTTGGATCCCGGCATTCCCATAAGTAATTTACGGACAGATTGGATATGTGACTAGCATAGTGTAACCCTGATCAGATAGGGAAGTTTGTTTTTGTGCATAGCCCATTCATTTGGTTTGATCTTTACATGGTTATTCATTATCAGCCAAGTGGTGAACTGTTGTAGGATTTTTTAAGTGTTTAAAAGCTGTATTCTAAGATTCAGTTGTTTGGTATTGAATACTTTGCAGTCGCTAACATGTTTAACTGTTTACATCAAGTGAAAATGGAAAATAATGTCTGTCATATCTGTATAGTCTGCATACATGCCCTTTGGCAAAACACACCTGTCCAGCAGTGCAGGTTCAAGGCAGTGTTTTATATTACTTTGAACATCCTGTCATCCAACCTTGCAAATCTAACTGTAGAGGTTGTTTAACTGACTCTTGAGCCTCAATAGATTCAACAAGCTCTAGAATTAGATGTTCAAGCTCTAAAAGAATTTCTTAAGATAAGACTCTTCAAGAATTTTTTTGAGTACTTAACAAAGCTGCCACTTGTAAAGTATGTTTACATTTGGTTCAGAATGTACTGTTTAATGTTCAAGACATGTTTGAATGCAGAAAGGAAGTACTGGCATGTTCTCCACTTGTCAATCACATAGTATTACTTGCTTGCAACTTAAGTCAAAATTAATCCATTTCAGAGTACCTCAGTGTATTTTTCTGACAACTCAGATAATTGAATCTGTCTGCTTTGTGATACAGTAAATTTTGAAAACTTGAAAACCCTTCTCCTTCAACTGCAAAATTAATCCCCCAAATAGATGAATTTACAATACCCCACTCTCTGGGCTGTGACTGGAAAAACAGTTCCCGGGCATGTTGATTTTCACATTCCGAAATGTACAAAAACATTTGAAGCAAGAGTGATTATTCTACCAGCAAAGGGCATGCAGTAGAGATAAGTACATGTAGCTCTAGATCTGGTGGGTCTGTCTCCAGGACCCGTCCCTCTATCCCCATACATTCATATGCTTGTTGGGATAGACAAAAATGTCTCCCTGTCAGTACAAAGAAATCTGAACTTCATGACTAATTAGATTGATGAAAAATGATGTATTTTCACAAGTACTACCATCAAAGAAAATCAGCAGTGTGATGGAAAAAATCCAAAGCTTTCCACTGCCCTGCTCAATAGCAAGCCTAATGGTACAACAAAGTGATTTCTCAACTGTAAAGTATATGGTAACAGTCTCTGGACAGAGATAGTTACATCACCATTAAACTGTATAAATGGGCCACTTCCCCTGCCAGGGAATAGTGACACAAACAAACGGCCTACAATTTGCCAGATGATAAAGGTTTATGGACTTTTTCCTTTTTACTTCGCCGAATCTGGGATGCGATAAAGTGTAATTGTTGTGCATCCTTTCCCCTGGCAGAAATGGAGTGCTTCAAGATCCAGTATTCATCATAAGGAAGTGCATCATTCTGTTCTTTACTGATCGTCGTCGTCGTCGTATCCATTTTTGATTATACTGCTGCTGGGATCCCTGTCACAGGGGTAGGCAGCAGTCGGAATAGTCTTCACACTGTGCTTCCATGCGGCTGATCTGTCCAGTGAGTCCAGCTCTGGGCTTCAACTCCATGGTTTGCCTCGATGGCCGGACCCTACCTTCTGTACCCGCAAGTCAGCGAGGCCCGCGACAATACCGGCTGCTCGTCGGTGACTGCTACCGGCACTGCCTGTGCCTTTACTGAGGCCCATTATAATGTAATGTACATGTACATGTGTATGGTGAACAGGATTTCTAGTGTGTGTGAGGGATGGATGCCAAAGGGTGACAGAGAAGGAAAATTATAGGATGTGTAAATAAGATTGCACAGTAAAAGCAAATAAAAGACTGTACAGCGAAAAAGGTTGTTAATGTCATCCACCTTGTAGTACCTAGTGGCACATACATGTACAAGTAGGTCAGCAAGTTTCCTTGCTGTTTCTGTTCCGGGGTGCCTGAAACGTATTTGAGGCACCTCCTTAACCCTCAAACCACCGTAGCTTTTTTGTGACGTAGATTACCGTATGGGGTCAAAACTGACCCCAAAACGTTTTGTACAAATACAGTTTTTTGTGTGACTCTTTTTGTGATTTGTATATATGTATAGTTTCATTAATCTATGTGGGACAGTCTGACATGATTAGGTGAGAATGCTTCTAGCTCATTATCATAATTTATGCAAAAGATCATGAGGACCACATTTTGCACCAACGCTATTCAGACCAGGAAGGAGGTTTTTGATGCCTGTACCAACTTCAATGCCGTATTGCGCCTGAACGGCTTATGCTAGGGCCACCAAACTTGGTAACTTTTTAGAAAATGTTGATAGCAAACATTTTCAGTGAATAAAGTATGTTCATCATTTTTCATGTTGCCATGGCAACGTAATTCTGACAGACATATTTATTACGAGATTTTCAAATTTTGTATTAAAAATTTAGGTTTTAAGGTTTTCTTGGCAAATAACAGTTGTTTATCACATCTTATAAAATTCAACGTAAATTTCATGGCTCAATATTGATAATTAATGCTAATTTTATGACGTCATCCGTCAAAATCCAAGATGGCGGCCGATATTACCTAGATGACGTCATAATGTCGTCATATAAAATGATAATGGCACAAAAGTTGTTACAATAATTCTGGCTTATATGTACATCATTCTCTGAAAATTTCGTGCTCCTACGATAAGTAGTTTGGGTGTTGGTAACAAAAGTTTGTTTAAAAAAATGCTGGGGTCAATTTTGACCCCACTGGACCATGCATAAATTTTCAAGGATAACTTAATCAACAATTAGCCAATCTTGGTAAAAACGTATGAGAAGTTATAGGACATATATACAAACAAACTCCTGGAAGTAAATTTGTTTTCGACCAGAAATGACATAATTGCACACATTGATATACGCCTGGGGTCAGTTTTGACCCCATACGGTGGTTTGAGGGTTAAACAAGAGCCCCTATTTTACATCCTATGGATGCAGCCCCAAGCCGAGATGCCCTACACAGGATCAAACAAGGATCCGCCCAGTTACCAATTGGACCAGGGGTTCAACTGTCAGGTTGCTACCAGTTGAGCTACAGGGGCACTCTTAGCAGGAATGTAGCAGTCATCAAGAAGTGAATAAAGAAGTTGGAAGCAACCACCTGTTAAGAACTTTTTCAGTATCCTAAATTCAGTGACTGTTGTCTAGAGAGCCCACTCCTATCCTTTTATAAACATGTCTTTCTGAAAAAAGTTCTCATCTTTCCTAACTTTATTTCTATGAATTATGGTTTAATCATTTAAAAGGCAAAGAGAGACCCTCAGGTACATGTACATTTTGTGACCCTCCCTGCACCCAAGGCAGATCACTGGGAAGAATCTCATCCTGTAAAGAAACTCCTGACCACATTCAGACTGCAAATCTAGTTTGACTGGTAGAGGTAATTACATTGTCTGAGGAAATACAGACCCAGAGGGCCTTAATGCCATTGAACAGGAAGTCTTTCCATATGTCAAGTTCAACAGGTAACCAATAGGTGACCATTTGACTGATTGTGTTTCTCTCCTGCATAGGGGAGAGAACAAGGGCTTTTTCTCATGGCGTAGGCAATTGTTACTGCTCTTGCAAACCCACAGAGGGTCTGCATGGGGGTATCCTAAATTGTTAGAGCCAGCAATGTTTGGGAGAGCTGTCAACGGTTAAGGTCTCATTGATGTATTACTCCGCGAGTGGGTACCCTAAAAGAGATCCGAGCCAAAAATGAACGGCTGCACGGACGCATGTTTTTAGCGGTGAGAAATTCCCTTTTAGCCAGCGGAACTGATCTCAAAAGTTAGATTGGTTAAAGCTTATTTGTAACTGAAGAAATTAGCAGGTAAAGTTTTGCAGCCGCGCGCTAGGTTGGAGGTACACAGTCGTGGGTTCTGAGTGGTGCGGTTGTACAATAGCAGCGAAAAAGTGCCTTTTGTGGGGATTGACTAATCGTAGTTTGTAATTGCTATAAAAAAAGTTCCTACGTATAGTTTACATTGAACACCCTCCGATTTAATTTGGAAATTCCATTATTATTTGGGAGTGACCTTCCAGATCTCAGCAACCGTACACCCAGATGGGCTGATATCGTAAGCTGTAAGTATAAATGATGTAAGAAATAAGTAGCAGCCAATAACGACCCCCTGGGGATTAATCTAAATTGGCATAACTGTACATAATTATGCATAATTATGCATAATTATGCATAACTTTGGAGGGTTATGCATAATTATGCATAAGTTTCCAATGGTTATGCATAATTATGCATAAGGTTCCAAGAGTTATGCATAATTATCCATAAGGTTCCAAGGGTTATGCATAACTATGCT
>NC_049985.1:5977879-5981885 GCF_000003815.2 Branchiostoma floridae | reverse complement strand
AGCCCATCTGGGTGTACGGTTGCTGAAATCTGGAAGGTCACTCCCAAATAATAATGGAATTCCCAAATTAAATCGGAGGGTGTTATTGGCAATTTTTTCCCACGATATAGGGTAAATGTGCTCGACATAGAATGAAAAATCTGCTGAAATTTCACGTAGCTTCATTATGAACGCGCCCATTTAAACCGTGAATTATAACATAGAAGTCTATGGGAAGAAGAAACTCATCAATGAGACCTTAACCATAAATTGAGTTGTTATCGGGAAAAGTTTAGGGAATTATTCATTTCGCTGTTGTTTTTTTGTATTGAGGGGAGCCTGGCAAAACTAGTTTGCGAATGCCAACACAAGCTGGCACCCTGTTGTAACTTTTTAGCAGTCTGGCATTCAACTTAGCGGTACAAAATGATTCATCGATAATACTTAATATGACTAATTTAGGATAACAAATGATATGCTACATAGAATTAAAACGACCAACTACACTTCCCGAATAATTCCCCAAAAACACTTAACAGTGGCACAATTAACAGCGAATTGAACAAGCTTGTTCTGCCTCATGGAAAAGTCACGTAGGCCCTCTCCAACCTCAACATAAAAATTACATGAAGTCTTGCCTTTGATGCTACATGACTTTATCTGCAAAAAAAATCAATTTCCTGACCTTTGAAAATGTAGCAAATGGCAAAGGTAAGAGCGCTCTGGGAAAGGTTGAGGCGTTGCAATTGTAACAAGAGTTCGTAGACCTCAGGCCTGCATGAAATGTATTGGGTTTCTGTAGACCTATTGTGTATTTTTGCCTTTTTGTCTGTGGTACGTGGTTGGAAAAATGAGCTTTTTACCGTGTTGGTTGTGCACCATGCAAAAGTCTGACTCTGAAATTCCATTTTCTGAATTTGTAAGTTTGGACATGGATGAACATTACTTATTTTGGATTTCTTAAGTATGTAACCAACCACAGTACTTTGAAGTTGTTGAGACGCTACCTTTTTTTGTCTCAGATGGCCCATGCACATGTAGTTACTCTGTCACATGATATACTAATATCTTCCTATTTCAATGTACTGACCTAATGCAGCTGCTAAGTCTCCTTGGTTTGTGTTCTTCCAATGATATTCATTAAAGATTTATTTCTGGGGTGTTATTCACTTGACATCGGAATGTTACTCGCATAATTTGACCAATGATACTGTTATCTGTAGTTCCATAGACATTAGACAATATGAATAGTGGTAGCCCCCATGCAGCAGCAACAGTTTGGTATGATATTTTCATTCAATCCATCCAACCCAAACCTAAATCTCCTGTAGTATCTAAGCCAAATTTAACAGCACAATTTACTATGAAAAATGTCCTTGTCAATCCCATTTATAGATGGCAAGCTGCTGGCAATGGAAGCTTTGAAAAGTTCAGAAGCTGTTGTAGTCAGAGCAAACACCCAGCAAACATCCCCGCAAACCAATGAGCAGTTGATTAGAAGGGGAATTTCATCATATATTTGCCGCGACAAAATGCAACAAACGATACTGAATTCAAAACAGAACAAAGCTAAGCCTCCACCACTTAACCCTGCCTGTACCATAGATTAAGCAGGCCCAAAAACCAAGCGAATATGACTAGCCCAAAACAACAAATTACCTGTATACAGTATGGAAATGGCATTACCAAAGAAACAAAAAGAAACACAGGACAAATCATACACATACCTTTCTCTTATGCCCACACTCTATACAGTTCTCCTCCACATTAGAAAATTGCATCTTCTTCTGTTTAAGTTCAAGTTCAACCATGATTGCCAACAGGGTAAAGGAACTGTACCGGGAACTTAAAACTCAGTACTATACAGCTCTAGAAACACCACAAAGAGTAATAAGCAAACTCCAATTATACCTGACCAACAGATATATAATCTGGCACACTCCCGTCATCTGGCAAACTGTCAGTGCCACTAAGTAACCTGATACATTGAAGGTGGCCCAGGCCAGATGATGGTTCTACACCCAACCATAATCTGTTTTTAAAACCAAGCAGATATGGGAGGATGCCCCAACCACACTAAAACAGGGTCAACCTATACAGTATCAAGTTCAAGCACTAGGAGGCCCAAAATCAAACCTGACCACCAGGACACCACAAACAACTCACGTACCAAATGGCAACACAATGGCACCTTGCGTTCCGGAGATACAGCGCACGCCCCGTGCCCGCACAAAAGGTAACCTAAAATGTCAAGTTCAAGCACCAAGGGCGCCAAAATCAAAATTGAGCATTATTCAGCCACCGCCGACACATGTGCCAAATATCATCGCGCCAGCACCAGCCGTTCAGAAGATATAACTCCGGAAACACCCCTCCCGGACACAAAATTCGACCTGCCGGGTCAAGTTCAAACGCCACAAGGCCCAAAGTCAATCCTAGGCAACAGGCAACAACCCCCCACCCATGCACCAAAAATCGTCGCAATCGCGCGTATCGTTCCGGACACACAGCGCCAAAAGTGCCCCAAAAACACCAAAAATGCCACCTTCAATGTCAAGGTCAAGCGCCAGGAGGCCCAAAATCACACCTGAGTGTCAGGCTACCACCCCCAACCCACGTACCAAAAATCGTCGTGCTCGCACCATCCGTTCACGAGATACAGCGCCCTACATCCCCGGCTACCGAAAAGTTTCCACCAGCATCAAAACCATACCTGCATACATGCAGGTAATGAATGGACAGAGTGTGAAAGGAATATTGTGCTGTATGTGAAGAGCTTGCATTACGAAAATGAAAAAAAAGGACTTGTTACTCAATAGCATGCAATTTCATAAGACGGAGCAATGTATGTATTCTTCATAATCAAAGGCATTTCTGAAAGTCTGTGTGGTGGTTTGACTTTGTGAAACATGAACTTTGCAGAAAAGAAGAGATCAAAAGTCTTCTTTCACATTGAGAGGGAGGCATCCTTTAACTAGTGAACAACAAAATGTACAAGCTTGCAGGGATCAAATATGATGCAGCCTTAAAGTAATGGGAAAGGCATAGGACAGGTACTTAGACCTCCTTCAATTTGATTGGAAGATATCAACTTCTAAATACATGGATGCTTAGAGTTGGGCAGTACATGTACAAGACGTCTTGACAAATAACAGCTCTCTTTGACAGGCTCTTAGCCTTGTACTTGCATCCTCTTTGAAGTAATGCTGATTTATCTGGTTCCTCCCATGCCCTGCGGGAATGGGGTACTTTCAATGGATGGAAATGGTCCTGTGCAGATAACAACAAATTTGCCCTGTGTTTAACAGCCTCGTTTATCAGTATCTTCTTCACTGACCCGGCTATCTCTGTAGAATTCACAATGGCTCCGTCTGATGTTTGTTCCCTGTCTGGTAGGCTTGCCCATTCCGTAGGGTTTTTTAAGAGTTCAGACGGGAAAGAAATATTTTTTAGTAGCACACTGCAGCTCTCTGTAGTTTTTCTTCTTTTGTCATCGTTAGTTGAGGTGAAGTGTGGTGCTTTTTCAAGAAGCTAAGTCACGTAATAAGTGATACTTTTTTTCTTTACTTTTTGGATACCACATAACAAGACCTGAAGGCCACTCCAAGGTTATGGGTTACATTGTAACTGTAACCTTTCCATAGACTTGCATTGTAGATTTGTTATGTCTCATGTTTTAGCTAAGTATCACCCCTTCTCTTTTCAATAAGTGTGTTGGGCTATTTTGCATGGCAGAGATTTGACACCTTAGGGTCTTACACCTACAATGTACATGTAAAGCTACACACACAGACACAAACACACTCACACACACAAACACACACGGACATGCACGCGCGCGCACACACACACACACACACACACACACACACAGGGCTTTACATATACATGCATTTCAGTATGCTGACTACATATAATTGATGTGTAGCTTGAAGCCTCTGTCATTACAGGTCCCCATATGCAAATTTTCATCCCTGTTTTGACTGTTGTGAGATCACCTAGAGGCAACAACTGCTGCCCCTCATGT
>NC_049985.1:5934873-5977779 GCF_000003815.2 Branchiostoma floridae | reverse complement strand
CCACCTTTTATGCATCCACTAGCATATTGAAGTCTTTCAGTCTCTTTAAGTCATCTCTGGTGTACCGGTATGGAGAGTCGGTGCTTAAGTGGATGGATTGTTTTTGAAGGATTTCGAAGTTTGTTTATATTTGTTCTGTTCTATTCATATCAAATCAATATCATGTTAATCTTTTTTATTTGAAGGGGCTGCCCTACAAGATTAATAGATAGATAACAAAAAGGAGGTGATAGATAGATTTTGAAGGGGGTTTGACAAATTGGCATCCAGTACTATAGCCTGGTGTTACCAAATATAGAAGATGATATACAACATGTAGTCTGCCTCTAGCTAGAAAGCCCTGATGATTTATAAATGACAGTCCACCCTGGCTTCTCACAGAGAATTAGGGACTCCAAAGCTCACATAAAATATCTGGAAAGAGTTTTCAATCTGAAAGGCCGACCGCTTCAAGTATACTTCAAATACTTCAAACAGTAAGGAACATGACAGTTGCCATCAGGCTTTCACCTTACAAACAGAATATAGTATCAGGTCTTTAAGATAATTTTGAGTCGTTGCAGTCCTTATACATGTAATTGAATAAAGATATAAATTTACCATTCTATATAAAAGAATATAGCGACTGCTTTACTTCTATATGTTGCCAGAAATCTACCAATTGTTTTGGTCTTTGAATATTAGAATATACTTGGATCTTTGCCAAAGCCATTGGCACCAACCTTAACTCTTGAAGGATAAAGACAAGTAATAGATGGCTCACACCGTTCATTTTATAACAGTTTCAGATGAGAAGAGATCAAACTATATTACCATTTCGAAACAGGTGGTCATTTCACCCCGCCTAAACAACTGTGAATCCCTGTCCACTAATAACAAATTGCAATTTGGGCAGGCTGCAGTTCCCATTTGGCGAGATTCCCAACTTGTTCTAGCGAGGAGATCTTCATTACGCATCATCGTCCAATATGTCCAGAAATAAGCCTGGCAGCTGTGCGTTAAGGTTGACAAGAAAAATCAGTACATATAAATAAAAATCATTTGTGGTCTGGAAGGATAATAATTAGGTGGAATGATGGACTCGCACGAGGGACAGACTGAGAAACAATTATCGGTGAAGACTGTCCCATTCCACCTGGCTAAAGTCCTTCAAAATTGAAGCATACACTTTAAGGTATTATCAAGGCTGGTTGAATGCTTAGTGTCACACAGTCAATTAGCGTCGGCCGTATTTGGTGGTCACCAGAATGTTTCCGAATCTCAAAATTTCCGAAGAGTAGAGCGTGATCTTTTGTCTGAAGATTTTGCTGTTGTGTTACAGGGGATTGTGCTAGACTAGTGCGATTTTTTATGTTGTGTGTCTCCACCTTTTCACACCTTTTGGGTTAGTTGATCAACAGGTGTTTATCATGTTTAGCAAAGTGAAGGTTAAGAGCCAACTATCCATACTAGGATCCTCTTTCTCCCAACATAGAGGGATTAGTGGGGGTGGACTCTGAGGCGTTTTCCAAAATCATTTTACGCTAAATTCAAGAACCCCTGTGCTGTACAGTAAGATGGGAGAAGGCAATTGCACTAAATTCAGTTGCCTTGCTATGAATTATGTGAATAAGGCAGCTTAATTACTATATTAATACGGGAAATCAGAATAGGCTACCCAGGCCTTAGGAAAAGGACATTAACATACCCACACAAAGGTAGTTTTGCCTACTAAGCCCTTTCTTCCCATGAAGGCGGTTTGGTGCAGTGATTTGTGGTACACCTGTGGACATTGGAAATTGGCTGTAATTTAACTTCTCACAGTGACCTAGATTTGTCAAGCACTGCAGCCTATACTTAATCAACACTGTCAGGCAGCTCTCCTTTCTGTAGCACACATCTTAGATCGCTGTTAAGACTAGTAGTCTTTGAAATTCAACAAAGTCTATAAATACAGTCAAACCTATAGTAACTGTATTAGTGACCACCTTCTCATAAGGACCACCTGGCCAATAGAATATGTGACCACTTTTACAGTACAGTCGAGGACATCAACAGATGCCAACACGGGAAGCATGCTGGACCATCCTTTTAGTGGTCCTTAATTTAATTTTTCCCATTGACACAAGCCTTAAGAATCCTGTCTTTGATGACAACATCACATAGAGCATAGACCAGATTTTATCGGTCCCCAGAGTGAGAAGTGTTGACAATACAAGTCGTGTAGTAACTGTTCAACTTTGTTAGACATATTGTTTAGTAGAAGGCACTGATCAGTATAGGTTCAATGGTGCAAATCAAAACGTTCCATTGTTATTGAGTGGTATTTTGGTAGAATTTAAACTTTACTGTTTACACCTTGCAAATCATCATCCTATGGATGTGCTAATCTGAAGATCCCAAATAATACGAAAAAATCAGCCCACTCTTCTGTAACCATGACAATGACGACAAATGTTGTCATTGTTGGCCATAACCACTTGTAATGCTGAAAACAAACCTCCCCTTTTTTTACTGAAACAAACCTTGGAAATCTAGCTTTAATTTCAAGTGTGCATTAAGAATCAGGTTCTGAATTTTAGTACTACTGTCACAGTAACAGTAATTAGTGATTTTTCCCCTGGTTTTAGCGTATTTGCATTTTGCAGGTCTCTCCCCTGTAGGTCTGGCTTATCATGAGTATGCCTGGCACAGCTATGTCTTGATTTGTAGCAATTTGTACCAGGTGGGGTCCAACAGTGCCTTGGATCACTGCCATGCTTTCAAATGAGCTGTATTTCTTTTCCTTTTTCCAGAGAAGGGAGTCAGGCCAAAGTCAATGCAGGCCCAGATGTTATCTGTATAATCAAGGCTGTATGCCCTTTTGTCCTGACAGATGTGTTCTTCACTTCTCTCCTCCAACCTCAGATCTAAAGACTGATTAGCTGAAGTGGTCTTCTAAGATTTACAGAGATTTGATGATCTTGGTCATCTTTTCAGGTTATCCTCCTTTTGAAGGGGATGTTATACTGGTAGCCTAGCTTTATAATAGGGTATTTTATAAGGGAGCTTTTTGTGTCAAACCTCAGAGTCTGCATAAGAAAGAACCCAATACACTTATCAAGAAGAGTGGGGCTGACAGCTGGTGTGCTTGGCTAATTGTTTTTATCTATTAAAAAAAAGCATTTTCTATATTAACTACAGATCATAAGAAGATATCAATTTGTGCAAATTTGAGTTTGTAGCTTTCATCATTATGCAGATGAAAAACATTGCAGTGGTATGTACCAAAGTGCTCAGCGGCCACGGGGACTAGTATTTTCTCATAGAAAAAAGTAAATAAGAGGCAATAAAACCTGATGACGTCATCAATATGGACCAAACATTCATATTTAGAATTCTTTCATGCCCATCTATCAATATTCTTTCTCTTTCCTAATTCATTAATGAGAAAACAATGGAAGGTCAAAATGCCAATTTAGCCAGGTATGAAACCTTAACAGGAAAGCACTGCTTCATCCTCAGTCTGATTTTGCTCTTGAGACATATTTGCCATAATCCTCACAATATGGTTCATCACCAACAACTCATCACGGGAACGTAATATTTTCCTTTCCCCAATCCCCCCTCCCCACCCCTCTGCCAATGAGTTGACAAGCATTCAACTTTGAAGCAATGACGAATGATGTTTTGTCTGACAGGCAATATTACAGCCATACACATAATCATGAGCACCATAATAACATTGCCACGTAAGCCCCCCCCCCACCTCAATATTAATTTTCCCAGTCATGGATAATCATTTTGTCAATATTTCAGAGCCACGGCACAGACTTTCCACAGGGGAGCTCAAGGGGAAAATTGAATCCCATCAAACGTCCAAAATTAAACAAAACTAAACAGGATAAGACCAGATGCGACCAATGCCGCGGCCATCAGTGTTATACAAACTTCTCGCTGTCGTATACACACCGAGGCGTGACATAGTTTTCAAGAGTTTTCAGATTTATGATAGCAATTCTGTGGCCAAGTGAAGCAGGGAAACAAGATATTAAGAGATTTGTTCCTCGGTCAGCCATGCATGCCTCCCACAGCTGCTGATAGTTTGAATGCCTGGCTTCACCTCCTGACAGAAATGGGTCCCTCATAATGAAAACCGGCTCAACTAGGTCCATCCAGGCTTGGAGATGGGCACTCTGTAAGCTAGAGGACATTGAAACTGCACAGCATGCCCGTTTGTGATTGCTTTTTTTCTAATACGGCTATTTTGGGGCCAAAAAATGGTTTAGATATGTCAAAAAACTTGCTGGAGCAGAGTTAATGAGAAGGTTCCATGCTTGTTAGAACAGTCCTTGGCATTGAAACTGAACAGGCTGCCCGGTTCACAATAATCACGCTTTTCTATCATAACTGTTTGGGAGAAGAGAAAAGGGTTTGACGTCATTGAAACTTGCTGCAACGAGTATTAATCAGAATGATCCATCACATAATTAGTGGCTTTGTAAACATATTTGTTCCATACAATTAGTGTGATTTTGCAAGCTTAGTTAGGTATTCCAGAGGCATTTCTTAACAGGCGTTTTCTTAGAAATGGAAGTACATGGAACATAAGGCTTGTGGCACATTAAATCTAAATCAAAGGTTCATTTACGTTATATTGTCTTAACATGTGCATGTATTTGGAGTACTGAGGAGCAAAGATTGCTTCCTATTCGATATCTTCACCTCAGAAGAGGCAGTGGAAAGACGATCGATGGAAGCACTCAGGAAACGTTACCCGAATCCTGCATATATAGAGCATGGGCACGTCTGTTGATTGAGGGTAGTAAGTGGTATTGAACTGTGCCATTTTGATATCATCGAACGTGGCAACCACAGTTCAACCTCATTCCTTCTAACTGTAAATTGCATCATTGGGATATTACGTTTCACATTTCAACGGTGACAACGTGTTGTTTACATACGTGACACAAACGAGTGGTATTGAACAGTTCCATTCTAATATAATCTAACTTGGCAACCACAGTTCAACCCTATTTCTTCTTACTGTAATTGCATCATTGTTTATTGCATTTTCAGGTTTCGAATTTGTTGATGACATCTTCTTGTTTACATGCGTTGTGCAAACACGCATCTTAAGTGCTGTCAACAAACGTTAAAGTGTCATCATTAAACAGCAGATTTAGAAACAGTCAACACGAGCATCGTAATCAGAGCGCGCAGGAGGAGCTTTCATTGCTCACACCCCGTCTATTCCTGTACCCTTACATCAAGTCGTCAATATCCTTAATAATATAGATTGTGTGCAGTGCTTATTGTATTGATATCCAAACCCTCTGTCAAAGTCAAATTCAGACTCGAGGGCATGAAAACATTTTCACAGGTGGGACCAACTTGACTCGATCGGGAGGGAGGGCCAAATCGTGAACAGGAATCCATGCTGGAAAAGACTGGCCTCGGGTCGCCGGATCTTTAAATCATTGTAGAACTGGAGTAGTTCATCAGTGGAGGAAATACACATGAAAACCAGCAATGACATTTTCACAGGTGTGACCAGCTTTACTCGATTGAGAGGGAGGGAAGGAGGGCCAAATTGTGAACAGGAACCCATGCTGGGAAATAGCGGCCTCGGGTCGCCGGATCTGAAAATCATTTGTAGAACTGGAGTAGTTCATCGTTGGAGGAAATACACATGAAAACCACCAATGACATTTTCACAGGTGGGACTAACATGACTTGATAGGGAGGGAAGAATGGCCAAATCGTGAACAGGAATCCATGCTGGGAAAGACTGGCCTCGGGGTCGCAGGATCTGAAAATCATTTGTAGAACTGAAGTAGTTCATCAGTGGAGGAAATGCACGGGGAATATTGCCAGTATCAATATGGAGTGTTGGTGAGCCATTGCAGGCATGTCCATGCCACCCATGCCCATGCTTATCTGGACACGCTGCCATTACGGCATGACATATGAAGGGAAGACTCAAATTGAACATTAACCCTTTCAGCCAGCTCAATAGAGGAAACCACCTGAGAGAGGCTTTCAGTACAACAATCGAAGCAAACCTGCTTACAGATACTCTTCGGGCCCTTCAGACTGGCGTAAGGAAATAACGGGGAATGCTCCGCATTTTTAAAAGTATTTCAGGGCGTGGGAACGTGTGCAATATGCTCCGTCATATATCACAAGTGGTTGACCTTTAAAGTCATGATCGGAGATGTAGCGGTGACGTACATGTATGTCGTTACAATAATTACAAAACCAGGTATTTCGAAAGTGTGAAACTTTCTCTACAGTATACATCTGAGAATCTTGTTAATGATTTTGTTGAGAAAATTTGTTTCATTGTCATAAAAAATGGCATCATTTGGAAATATAGACCACCTAAAATGATGCCAACATCTAGAAATAAAGCTACCTGCTTCAATACTTAACGTCACTATTAAAGATGGACTATATGAACACATGCTACATGCCGTTTGAACATTCAAAGATAACAGTTTCCAATACCACCTCCCAGGGCAGAGCAGTTGAGCATTATCTGTTGTCAACCTGCCAAAATGGACCGTCCATTTCGAGCCGTTCCCATTTTCTCTGATTAATATCCCGCCACTGCAGAATAGCGTCCTATCTCCCAACATTATTGGTACTTAGCACATATTTACTGGCCAAGTGGGTAATGCCCCAATAATGCTCTGACTAGCTCTTCCAAAAGAAAATAGCCGTCAAACCCTAAATTGGCATCGGCTTTTAATAAGAAAGCCGAGACGAAATTGATTCTGTCCAATTTAGGTGCTTATGTAACACAGCTGTATAGTAGTGACGAAGTGTCACACACATCACACTTCTTAGCACTAAGAAATTTGATATAAAATTGATACATACATGCTTGTACAGTGCAGCTGTTTTGCAAAGTGGGAAGCCCCCATCGCTAGCATGCTCGGCATGTCCGAGGTGCATACATACAGCACCCAGCCCCTTCAAGAAATAAGCCGTGAAATACAAACAAACCAAGATGAGATGATAGGACCCCTCAAGCCCTCTCCACCATCACTCACTGTCAGGAGCAGAACGATCACATAGCAAACAGCACGTCTGATATAGTACCTACCCTGTATATACCTCTCTAACATGCAGGCGGTAGACGGTGCGCACGGTTTTGCACGATGCACATGTAACGTCCCGTCCTCCAGAAATCCCTCCTTCCCCGTTTCCTTACACATCACCTTAAAGGAGAGCTGAAGAAAGGGGGAGAGTCTCTAAGCTGCTGGGCTATAGTGTGGCAGGCAGGATCCTAATTGGTGTAACTGTATATGGGTTTTCTCAGCATTCAGCATGCTTATCACTGTCAGCCCCTCAGGACCAGCCTCCCATATATGGAAAGGCCTGTTAGGAGAAACCAGTGCTGGTGTGTGGGACAGTCCATTCTTACAAGGAGGGGTGCTCTGACTTCTGTCTCTTTTGGTTTGCCACAAGGTTGTCAAGATTAAGGTTCTTGTGTTCCTTACATAAGTGTATGATACGAACAGTTGTGTTTGCAATTGCTGGTGAAATGAAATGAATGACTGGCTTATTTCAAATACAGTATTCAGATAGACAACAGCATCGCAGGCAACCAACTGGAGGATGCCTAAAAAGGCTGAATTGTGCTGTGGTTTACATATAAATGAATTGTTACAACATTGTTTAAAACTGGTACTGTATTGATGTATCTCAATTATTGATCTCACTGGTAAGAAGATGGTGGGAGATGCTCTGAAAAGCTTTGTAACACGATAATTGATTTTCCACCTGGCAAGATTATGCAATGATTTGTTTAATTTGCCAGTTCCATATCATTACCAACATTGATCCTTCTGTAGGTAGGGTCAATATTAGTGTGGAAGTTGTTAACATAACTTACATTGCTACACACTGAAGCAAAATAAGAGTTTCTGATTTTTGTTGGAAGAATGTTACATGTGTTATTACTCTGTATATAAGACTTTGAAGAATGTCTGGTTAAATGCCAATCTATACACGTACAAATGTATGCTGTTTCCCTTAGCTCATGTATTGAAAATAGCTCTGAGCATTGCTAGTTAAAATCAATTATGGTAAAGGATGTGCAGTTAAATCATTTTGTCAAACGCAGTCAGACCATGGTCAATTTGTTAATGATTTCACTTTTACATTACTGTCTATGAAATAATTTTCTTGATATAGATTCTGTAATATGCAAATTTGTGAACTCAACCAATTTTTCAGCTTTATAGATTCCCCTTTCAATGTTTCTCCCCCTGCCTCAGCCATTACTTGGTACAGTCCAGGTTCTTGAAAACCAGTTCCAACAAAGACTACACATTTAATAAGAATGTACTGACATCTTGACAAATGTAAAATTCCTAATATACCTCATCTACTGTTTAATAATTAAACCTGCCCTTTGAAATAAGATCTCACTGTATTTTAGAGCAAGTTGATCAATAATTATATATCCTCCAATAACCTGATCACCCCTTTGCGGTCAGGATAACTAATACAGGCAGTCATTATGTGCCAATAACTTAAGCCTGAATGGGGTTGCATTGTTGGTAGACAGCCATACTTGACCTTGACTTTACTTGTCCCACTGCTGATTCTTGCACGATAACGACATAACCACAAAGTGGAATACAAAGGGAAGCGGACTGGGGTATTTACGGCATGGCAGGATGCTCATAATGGAAATGGTCCCCAAGGATTTTGTCTCCCGACATCTGCTTGGAGATTAGTACTGTAAGAGGAGAAATGTTAAATGGGGATTAAATTTTGGTATGGAGAAAATTGAGTGTTTGCAGTGGTTTTAAATTTTCGGTTTAAACTGCAATGCAGGTTTTAAATTTCCGGTTTAAACTGCAATGCAGGTTTTAGATTTGCAGTTTAACTGTAATGCAGATTTTTAATCTGTTGTTTAAACTGCAAAGCAGGTTTTAAATTCACGACTGAAAGTGCCATGCACTGTTTTATTGTAAAAGGGGAAATGTTCAAAATGGTTTTGAGTTTGTCATGAAGAGGCCACTGCAAAAACTGTAAAAATTTTCCCTTTTAGTTAACAGTATTCTTGATGGGAAGCAAACATGTAGAAGGTCAGGAAAAAAACAAATTTTGTTTGGTAAAATTTACAAACTTAAGGTATTGATAAGGGATTTTATGTGCACTGATAGCATGTTAACCTTCACCAGGCTAAGGAAGTGGGGTCATGTGGCGTAACTGCGGGGTGTTTGGCTCAGATACCAGAGGTCCTGGGTTCAATCCTGTCGTACTTCTGATATATTGATTGTGCCCTTGGGAAAGACACTTTACTCTTAGACTACATGTGTACTTTCTTCACTTTGGTTGGGGAGGAAAAAGTCAATGGGAGGATAGGGTTGGGCTAGGCCTCCAAATACTGTGTATTTGCTGTAGGGTTATTCGGTGTTAAGACAGTTAAGGACAAGCTATCATCTTGTGATCAATTTAGCCACGTTCAAGTGGATTGAACGTCGGGACTAAATATCTGAGCGGGGTCTTTTTTGCGAAATACCAACGGAAAATGAAACGTCAGTGCAATTTGGCGCGCTTGTCAAGAGGGATCAGTGGCTGTGAAATTGTAGTCATTACGTCTCACCTCTACACGGGGCACAGCTGCCTCATCCCCCGCGCTGTCATCAGGGGGCTGGCCGTACAGCTGAACTTTGGTAACCCTTCGGTTCATCGGCTGTCAGCGAGTGGAGATCGATGGAGATCCCTAATGAAGGAGGCTCCTCCCTCGGATTTTCTGGTGCCAAACGGTAGATGAAGGTGAATTACGCATAATTGTCAATCATGAACTTTTCTTCATCACAATAATCCTGTTCATGGACCCAAACTGCAAAAACAAAATTAAACAGATTAAGACATACAAAATATATTGTAGGTACATGTAACATCAACTATTTCCACAGGGTGCCATAATACTGCCACATGCAAAACAGGACGCCTTAAGATTGTCTTGAACACCTAAAGATCTGAAGTCACTGTATATACCTCAGGATTACTGGTGCTGAGTTGGTACATCCCTTTAGTTTAAATCACTTTAAATCCATGTATTTTTATCATGTGGCGGTATTAAGGGATCCAGTAGAATTGTGAGAGTTGATATCAATGTTGATGATATCTCAAAGAAGAGGTGAAGGCTGCTGAAACATGAACAAATCTTGTCTTGACATGTATTAAGCATGGTCTAGACAAAAACTGTCTGACAATCGTGCAGTTGTAACTAAGAACAGGCCTATAGCTGCACACATTTGATTAATGTCCTCACACACAGTAGAATGTCTGCTGTGACATTTTTCCAATTTATATACCAACATTGTTAAAATTTCCAATATGATTTATTAACTGGCAATTACAATAAATTACTCATTTTTATGGCACGTTAGAGTGGTACAGCAGCATGACATAGACTAATTAGTTTGGTATATATATCGAGTAGAATATTGCAGTAGTTGACTGACTATATTTCTTCTATGGCAGCCATAGAAGAAATATAGTCAAAGTTGACACAGTTAACTTAATTTTCTAATTGCATATCATCTTAAATAATTTTATGATCATTGTGGTTTTCAAACTCTGACTTTAAATCTTCCTTTTAATGATTTTTGATTTTACCCTTTTCACCCCTACCATTTCTCTGTAAAGTGCAGCCTGTACAAGGTTGCATTGCCCTTAACTTAAATGGTAGTGGAATAACAATTTATATACAGGCTATATTTTTTTCTATATTATAGCCTTCCAAATTTAATTTGTAACAAGCAATAATCTTAAATTGTTAATTTTATAGTCCATATGAATGCTGCAATGGCATTTACTGAAATATCATTGTTGACATTTAATTGGCTGTATTTCTACCCTGTTAGTGTTAACTTAATAAGTTTTTCTGACAATCAATGACACATGACATTGTGTAAGCAGCAACTTTAAAATTTGTTACCAGAACTATTTTCGCTCCTATTCCAGACAAGCTTTCTGGCCTTAATAATCAGAAAATTTTCTATCAAGACAAGCTATATGTAGTGTTACACATTCAGCAATATAGATAAGATTATTGATAAAAAATCCATGCGTCTTAATGTAAATGAAGAAATCAGTCAATATGATTAAAAAAAATTACTGTTCTAAACTCACAGATAGCAGGCTTACACAATAATGCTCAGAATCTTAGCATCCGTTCAATCCCAATTAACATTAGCTAACATTATATGCCAAGCTCGTTAGGAGCTTCTATCTCAAACATGGCTATTAACTGTCAATAGCAATGATAACTATCACAATGACTGTCACAGTGCCAACAACATTGTAAGTGATGCCAAAAACCATACTTTAAGCTGGAAATAAGGATATTTTGTTTCCATCGCCAAGCTCTTTAGGGGCTTCTATCTCAAACATGGCAATTAACTGTCAATAGCAATGATAACTACTACAATGCCAGTGCCAACAATATTGCAAGTGGTTCCAAAAGCTATACTTAATCTGGAGATACAGATATTTTGTTTCCATCGCCAAGCTCTTTAGGAGCATCTATCTGAAAATTTTAACATAATAATTAATTTTCAATAGCAATGATAACTATTACAATGACAGTGCCAACAACATTATAAGTGATGCCAAAAACCATACTTTAGGCTGGAAATAACTAATAACTAAAGGATATTTTGTTTCCATCGCCAAGCTCTTTAGGAGCGTCTATCTCAAACATTGTAATTAACTGTCAATAGCAATGATAATTATTATAGTGACAGTGCCAAAAATATTGCAAGTGATGCCAAAAAAACATACTTTAGGCTGGAAATACAGATATTTTGTTTCCATTGCCAAGCTCTTTAGGAGCATCTATCTCAAAATTCTAACATGGTAATTAATTTTCAATAGCGATGATAACTATTACAATCATGACAGTGCCAAAAACATTGTAAGTGATGCCAAAAACCATACTTTAGGCTGGAAGTAAGGATATTCTATTTCCATATACATGTACTGTGCACCAGTACGTAATTTATTGGAGAGCGGCTAGATCAATGGTAGAAAAAAATCCATATCCTCTTAACTGGACTTAACAATGGCCTTCAGGACATTCCAGAGAGCGACAAGTGTGACAGGTCCAGGATATTTGCTCATCTCCCCATGTCCATCATCTGTGTTATACCACGCGACCACATTCATCGTAGCTTGCGTATGACTTTGATGTGGTAGGATTCTAAAGCAGGCCGTGACAGGACAAGACAAAGGTCTAAGACAGCCTTTTCTGAGACAAGACAGCTGAATTTTGCACAGCTATCCGAGGATTATTAATGTGATTGCACAATGGCTGTATGACAAATATGACCAGGCCCCTAACAGCCATTGTTGTTCTAAACCTATCAGTCTTAATGAGAAGAAACCATCATTTGCATCGATCATCAACATGACGAAATAGCCCTGTCCCTCACACTGTGATGAACGTAACAGGCAATCAGTCTGAAGTAATACTGGAAGTAAGCTGAGCTAAATTGTTTTCTTTTGAATTGATGTGCTGAATGATGAACGCTGGTCAGTCTGTCTCCGGCATTTAGACAGACTGAAATAGAATGCTACACCAAGGCTTAGAGCTGCAAGTTTAGATGAAATGATATTCCTCATTTCTTTGCCTATGTTTCATCATATGTTTCCATTAATTGCAGTTACAAACAACTGATGCATCATTACCTCCATGAAATGTCATGGAATGGAGGTTATATTTTCTGTTATGTGTTTCTGTCTGTGTAGATGATTACTCAAGAACGGCTGGATGGATTGGTTTCATACTTGTTGTGTTGGTGGGGTGTCATGAAAGCTCGAATCGATGAGATTTTGGGAGCCGTATCTGTCGTTATAATCGATGTAATAATATCAGAAATCACCCCTATATTTGAGATATATTGGTACAGGCATCGTGCTTTATGTGTTTGTTAATGGGCTTAGCTCCAAGCAGATGGTGAGGTGACAGCTGTTTGGGGAACCCCGAGTTTTTTTAATATGATAATTAGTTTTATTTATGTCTGCTTAGGATATCATGGAGATGTGAAGCGTGAGTATAATTGTAAGAAGTTGAGGTACATTTAACGATAATGCTTAACAGGTATGGAT
The DNA here is from genome assembly GCF_000003815.2 of Branchiostoma floridae. Taxonomy (NCBI): domain Eukaryota; kingdom Metazoa; phylum Chordata; class Leptocardii; order Amphioxiformes; family Branchiostomatidae; genus Branchiostoma; species Branchiostoma floridae. Next base: position 5,964,678 of record NC_049985.1, on the reverse strand, counting down.
GTCTCACATACTGTACTGCTGATTTGAGTGACATGGTGATTAAAATGCCATTAGGTCCTCTCATCTGGGTTGGGTGTCAGAAGTTTTATGGGCGATACAGATGTTCTGGTTTTGTTACGATAAGGGACAGTTGTTAGTTGTCTCTTTCGTAGCCAATGGTACTTGTTTTTTAGCAGACGGGGTTGGCACCAAGTATTCATCTTACAGTTGGTGTAGGGCTGTCAGAGGAAAGTGTGCATCTCGTTTTTGTACCGTGTGAACGGCTGATGTTATGACATATTGGTGGAAAATCAAATCACCATCTGACTAAAGTTGGCCACATCCCTTCTTCTGTCTGAGTTTCCCAACTTCCTGCCACCACACAGCTCTGGGGCACCTATTCGAACCTCAATAATGCTGACAACCTTAGACATTTTAAATGCCAAACATCAAGCTTAAGGAACACCACGCTACCATATGCCGTCGACCTCTTAAACGCACATTACACAATTAAGTGTCACATTTTCATAATTACTAATCAGATGGACATCCTCTGTGTCATTAAATAAATACACCACTACTTTCCCATAACATTTATATTATATAACCATTACTCTCAAATACAACCGACTATAAACATACATACCATCCACAAAAAAGCAATAAAGATTTCATGGAGGTATGAGGTCCCCGAACTCTAGTTCTAGTTTCATTTCTGTTTGTTTCATCAACCAAGGAATTCTAGAGGTCATTGTCCGAAGAGCACTACAATTTACAAATATATTGTCTGCAATAAAGAGTTCATTTTCAGGGACATTATCTCTCAAATGATTGGTAACCTAACAGAACAACAATCAGTCTTGTTTATCCTGATGAAATGACAATGACCTCTTTAAGATTTTTCCGAGGCTGTTCCTTTGCGGAAATATAAAACAGTTTGATGTTCCCAGGTTGGCAACAAAATTTAATGTGCGGTGCAATGCAGGCCTAAGCACCTCTCGTAAAATTCGTCCTTGGACGTAGCGTACTAAAATGGAAATATAAAAGGAAGATTGCTGGTCATCATAACCCCAAATGACAGGCGCACGGATGCATATGGAGAAATGATGGGATGAGATTCAAACTGCCATGTCTTTTTGATTCATATCTTTCAATCTAGTACATGCGAACCTGTCCCTCCATCCTGGAATGGAAATTTGCTTGTTGGGATGGAAAAAATGCCATTTCGCCTATCCAAAAATCTGAACTTCATGACAAATACATGTACGTTTTCTTTAACTTAAAATGGCATATTTAACAATTAAACTTAATGACATTAGCTTGCAAATGTCAATTAAAGCATAATGGCCATTTCCTTTACAATGCCCCAACTATGTGGTTAATGCCTTAAAAGGTCTATGATAGGTAAACTCCCCCACCCTCAACAAAGAGTGGAATGGACAAAAATCTAAAGCTGGAGACACCCCTATTGCATATTTGGGATGTTCCAAAATGGCAACTACATGTAGATGCATTCATATCAAGTTTTATGCATATCAAGAAATGCAGTGACAGTCAAATCTTCTTATCAGAATAGATTTGCATCACATGAACAGCGTCTCTTGAACATTATACTAAGATTATACATTTCCGCTCCTCTACCGCAGACAGCTACTATAGTCACCCATCTTTGCAGTGACGGAAGGAATACTTGAAATCCATTTCAAATTTAACTCAGAGGTATATACAAGAATATTTATATGAATGGCACAGATATAAGGGTAAAGGGGTAATTTTTGTGGAGATTTATCACGAAAGAAGGGTGTTCTTTTTTTGTTTACTGCGATCTCCGCTAGACTTGCACTGCAGGTAGAAGACTGCACGGAAATTTTCGAGTTGGCTTTATAGTTCACAGGGATTATGGTTACAAAAACCATTCAACATACAATGTAGAAGTGCTGCAGATACTTTGGAGTTTGTGAATGATGATGTATTTGATAGGTGCTCTCTTTTATGGCATGTATCACAAGATGGATACCTGAAGCTTTAGTAGTAACATCAGCCTGCTCCGAGTCTTGAGCAGGTGTTTGCCCTCCACAGAAAATTGAGGAAGAAGATTTATATCATGCAGGTCTGTAGGATTTCCTGTAATATCTGAGTTGTAAGGGTTTGTCTATAATGAATGGGTGCCCAGCGGAGATGGTGGTATTACTGGGTACTGTTCATGTATATCAAAGACCAGCGTGGTTTTAGGCTGCGTTTTTGTTACCGGGATGCCCTGAAAGTTCAGCAAATGATATAGATACATTATACATTTTGTAGAAAAGGCTTGGAGGTCTAGCTTACTGGGGTGAAGTATCAATAGAATGACAGAATACATGTATTGTATATGCATGTGTTACATGTATGTTACTATTATAGCCTCATCTATTTTTGCAGGGACCATATTTCACGGTAGGAGGGGAAAAAGGAGTTTCAACTTTATGCAATGTTTCAATTTAATATCATACCCGTCCAATACATGTAAGTTACATATACTGTACAGTTGTTTACTGATAGAGGCCACACTGGAAGACCACCATCTTTTTTGGTTCTTTCATAAATATTTCCACCTATACAGGGGAAAGGTACAGGTAAAAGGTAGATAAATAAGAGATATTGTGGTCAATTTTGAGGTATCATCTAAACCACCACAGTTAAGTTAGGTTAGTCCTTTAATGATAGATGGACAGTCCAGAGGCTATCCCTTATGGGCCCACCTACAAGTCCATGTACCTGGTCTGAATGTAGAATTTGAGAGAATTTAGTTCTAAGAGAAAGGTCTAATGCCTGCCAGGCTGTCAAATGTACTGAAATGTACAGTCATTTTGTACTGAGTGCAAATCATCCCGGATGTTTTACTTGTACATGTAAATCAATGTTTAACAGTACTGGTTTTGGAATATGGCTGATTTTTTGGTTTATTTCCAATGCCCTCTGAAGAGTAACTGCTCTGAATGCAACTTTGAGAGATTTAATTATGCACACTAATACACTGAGTTCATTGACATGTCAACGCAACAATCTGTTCTCGCTGTGATACATGAAGTTGGCATTTCAGAAAGACCCTCCCCTGCCTCCTGCTTTAATCATAGTTATCACCGCTTCCCGCCATTCGTACGTCATGTCAGGGTGCTAAACATGGAAATTACTTCTTCCCGCTTGAGCTCAGTGAGTGAATGAATAGCTCTGTAGTTTTGGAAAAGTGCTTTGGCATTTTCAGTGGAAGATAAAGTTGACCATAAAACGTACTGTCAGAAGGACTATCATGAAGTGGTAGTTCCATCAAATGAAATGCCTTTTGCTGTTAGTAAAATCTGATGTTTCTGACTTTTTATCAGTGCTTGCAATCTACATGCCTTCTCCCTCTAGAGAAGTGATAGTGAAACACTTTGATATGTCTTTGCATGAGGATTTGGGATTGCTTTTGGGTCTGGCCATGGCTGGAATAGAGTTGAATCATCCTTTCAGACTGGGAAGGAAAGCCATGGTACCAGACTGAGTGTCTTTAGGTTTTTCAAGCATCAAATCTCGCTTGCCAAAAAACTGTGGCATCAAAGCCACTTTACACTTCTACCACTAGCATCATGCCTCACCTCATTTGAGGATGACTGCAGTACCTTTACTAAATGTTTTGTTTTGTTATCATCAGGCATTCATAGTATATACATGTTTTCATACAAACATATTTTAATTTTGATAGAAAAAAAAGAAAGGTCTAAGATGAGTGGTGGCTCTGTATTGGCACAATTAGTATTCTGCAACACAGTTGATTGAACCAATCAGCATGCATGGTATATCCATGCGCTGTGGATCTTTTTGTTCCTACGAGATTGACAGGCTTTACCGTATCAGTGATGAGGAACACTTCGGACATGTGAGCTGCATTCAGACATGTTTGGAATGGAGATCATTGTTTATACCAAATTGCCAATTACATTCAATTTGGTTTAATGGTTTTCGTGAAGTGCATTATACGTATACATGTAGCTACTGTATAATATGCATGTCACTGTAAAGAAAACAAAATGTTGGTATTGACAATTATTATGTTGGACAATTATTTTGTTTTACCCATATTCAATCATTAAAAGAATACCAGGCTTTTGTTATTGTGTAACCCTGTGCCATCTTTCTTGGGTGGGAGCTTTAGATAATGACTTTTTTTATTGTAAACTCTGAATCAAAAAAAGTTCATTCCCTCCTGGAAGGCATGGGACATGGGAAAATATTTCTTATCTAAGACAGTAATGATTTGAGAGATTATTGTAGACTAAGGGCATATGATATGTATAATTTTACTGAAAGGTCTTTATATAATAGCAGTTTGAGCTTGCCTCAGGCTCCTTGCAGCCTACTTACATACATGTATGCACAGCATAGATAATGGCTGGTGATTGCCCAATCAATATGTTACAGGGTGAGTCTCCAGATCCCTTGATGTCTGGAGTAGGCACAAACCTCTGACTTCTCGCACACAAGAGATTGAGCATTTGTCGCCGAAGATCAGTTAAGAAAAATGGCCGCTGTCTCCTAAATCTATCATATGGATTTGAAATGGCAACGATCTTGCTTACAACGTTGGTGTAACTAAGCATTCAGATAGCAAGATTGTCCACCATGTCTTTGGCACGGTATTGGTGAAGGAAGTTGTGTCAAGGGCCTTTCCCAAGGAAACAACGTCCAGACAGGAATGCCTGGAATGAAAACCATGGTCTCTTGCCTCAGCTTAAGCCTTGGCACTCGGCCATTCCATGCCACTCTTTTTTTAAACCTAATTTTTAATTGACGTACAATTTGTGTTCTTTTTAGAATTTTTAAAAATGGCCTTTAATAGGGCAATATCTAGTAATGAGATCCCCATGCATGAAACATTCACAGAATTTACAGCAAGATATTGCCCTTTTCAAAATTATTGCCGTTTTGAAAATTAACAACTTCCAAAGGTTTCAAATATGTCAAAATATTTGATTTCCATTCTGCCAGTAACTGTCTTTATTGCGATGCTCCCTGAACCGTTTCTTCATAATCACAACCATAAGGTGTGGATCTCAGTAACTGTACTACTGGGGCCAATTATCATCACATTAACATTTAATCCTGCGCAAGAGCCTCTCATTATGAAGTGTCATGAGCTGCATATTAATATGTGATTATGCCTTTTTTTTTATGGCTCTTCATGTAAGCATGGAAATACACTCATTATTAGCAGTACCGGTAGTTATGTTCTTCATTTTGTAGTAAGTTGTTTTTCTCTTAAAAATGGTGACTGCAGTAAGATGGGCTTAATTTTTTCCAAGAAATTCTGTATTTTTAGGTTAGCAGTCACTGTTTTATCTGTTGTCCACCCTTCCACAATGTTTGAATGTTCAGTGCACAGTGATTATAAGAGGGCTGAAACATTGTTATGCTGAGGGTGTATCCGGAAGTGTGGGACATGCCCCACTTTATAGAGATTTAGATTTTGATAACACTAGTGGTACTGCTTTCTTCATTTGTGGCTGTAGTTAGTTGAGAATTTTTCGTCCAAGAAATTTTTATTTTCTAGAATTGCAGTTGTCTCAGTTTTATTTGTTCTCCCTTCCTGCCGATATTTGAAGGTTTAGCGCACAATAAACTATAACGATCAGGTAATTCTATTAAATTCTTAGAGTTTGCTGACATTTGTCTGTTCTTTACCTTGTCCTCAAAGAGGTTTAGATTTTAATAACAGTGGTACAGTAGCTTTCTTCGTGTTGTGGCTGTAGTCAAGATGAGAATTGTCTCAGAAACGTATTTATTAATATGTAGAGTTTGCAGCTCTCGCTGTTTTATTTGTTACCCTCCCCGCCGATATTTGAAGGTTTAGCGCACGATAAACTATAACGATCAGGAAGGTAATCCTATCGGCTCCACCAATTGTCAAACAGTAACAGGGCAAACGAGCGAGCAATCGCTGGCACCAACCATCGTTCGCATTTTGCGAGCCAATAATACATGGATAGGTGATTTAACTGCCTCAGCTTCGGATTTGCAATTAACGCTTTATGGCAGGGTATAATGGGAACTAACTCGGGAATTGTTTGAAGTAATTAGAAGCGTCGTCCTCTGTGTAAATAACAGTAATGGAGGAAGGAGGCAAAGACTGTTGAGAATAAGCCCAGGAGGGGTGGTGGGAAGATTGGTAAGGGATCCCAGCAGTCATCAGAAGTTGTAACAGGTAGCGTTCGAGGAAGGCTTTAAGTTTCCATCCTGTGACAGGTTTACTGCTTGGTCGATAGCGATCGTCGGAAATTGAAAGCGTTGGCTTAACGCAGGGAGTGTCCCCGTAAATGTGCTTCAAGCCCCCCCCCCCCCCACACACACACACACCCCACATATGGTAACTCAAGGTTTTGCCGTCATTCATTCCTTTCTTCTAACTTTTAGTTTTAATTCATGAAATTTCTATGAGTAGGACACTGCAAATCTCCCAAAATTCATTGATTTATTATGATCTAAAGATTTGTATTGGTTTTAACGTATTACATGTAGAGGCACATGTCTTGCTAATATGATATAGCATCATGAACTTGTATTGCTGACTTTGATTTGTGGTGATTTTGCACTAAAACAACATTTTTCACATTTGGTCTTGCATTAGTACTAGTAATACAACATGTACATATAATACTACCAAAATATCATTACACTGCTTGCAAATAGGCTTCATGGCCCTCAATTTGCTTGTCAGCAGAAAATGTAAGGTACGTGTAAATGGCCTGTGATACGCAAAAGTGAGCTAGCTAGAAGTTGGGTTCATGTACCTAGTAAATATAAGAGTGGACAGAGCAAGAGTTGCCCCAAGATCAGTGGGAAATGCCTTGTACAAGTTTCATTTAGTCGTACATTTGTCCACTAAACCATTTGATGATTAGATTCTAGCACAAAACATTGTACTGTATTGTGACTTCCCAAGGGTTGAGTATCTGAAATGTGTGACTCACTGATAAACTAACAACAGTACGAACAAGTCCTATAATCGCCATTTTTTTTAAGGCAATTTCAAGTTTTTCTTCCAAAGTGGCCTGTAAACTACATTTATCTTGCTGTTTAATAACAGCAAATATGCCCAATCAAATGCTTACATCACCACACATGTAGGCTTGGTACATGTATATCATTAGACTGATAAGAAAATTGTAAATGATCCTTTTGCAAGTTGCCAACAGCACAATTTTATAAAGATTTTTGTTTTATCTCTGTACTGAGCAACACACATCTGTTGACTGGCAAATGTGGTCTGGAAGATAACAGACATAAACACTTCTGGGTAAGGAAGACAAATGGCAACTGTCGGTCTTGTAAGGCTCTTTATTGCATAGAACAAGCTGAGTCATTTATAAAGATAGCTGTAAGAAATAAACAGTGAGTAAATTACAGCTACTAATATCTTCAAGTTGTTTTTGGTAAGCTGTAGTCCTAACGCAGAAGATATTGGCAATTTGTTGTTATCTACATGACTATCCATGCAATCAGAGTTAGGCGTATCAATTCATCTCTGTCACTCCCCCACTTCCACAGGTGCCTGTACCTGCGATGTCATTAAATCCCTATTTGGGTCACCTTAGTACGCCTTGCAATTGCTTTTGATCAGCTTGTTAGGAAAGTTTTTCCAGCAGGGCATTAAGGGAGGGATTGCAGTGATGGTGGGTGTTCTCAAATGGGCGCATTGGCTGATGTACATGCTGCCGTGTGTGAGCCTGGAAAAGAGCAGTTTGCTATTCATCTTTATTTAAAGTTTGCACAATTCACACTCCATTATTGAAGTGCAAGTGAATTTGTAGATTTTGGTATAGTCAACTCATTATTTGCTAGACTGTAGCTCAGGTGGGCAAAATTGTCCAAGAAGACCTATACAACTCAGTACAATGACCATATTTGCAAAAATTTCACGTTCCACTTATAATGGAACAAGTTGCTGTGAGGACCATCACTTCCCACTCATTCTGCTTTATGGCTCTACAAGACACATTTACAACGGCCATGACTGAGCGTATCAGCTTAAAGTGTGCTTAAAGTGCACCAATTTTCTGGGTGTTTCTCCCTCGGAGCAAGAGGGAAATGGCTAGCATGCCATCATGTCATCATGGATCATGAGACAAACTGATTTTCTCCATCACCATTTCCACTCCAAGCCCCACTTAAACTGGAGCGGAATGATTCCGGAGTAGACACATTGTCTGCGAGGTTGTACAAGATGGAACTACAGCAACTCAGCCATTTGCAGCGAACATCTTTCACGCGGCAAGGAAACACGGATCAACATGCTAGTCATCGCTTCACTCAATCAAGAGATCTTGAAAACTGCTTGTTAGTACTCCGTTGCCAGTGGGGGGTGCCTTTTATATTCTACATAAAAATGAACAGTTCTCACAGACTTGCTACTGGATGTAACATTAGGTTTAGATATATTACAGTCTTCATGCTCTAACTGACTTCTATGTTTAATATGAGGAGACTTGTGTTGGCCATTTTTTTTTAAATGGAGGACTTTTTCACAGATGAATTACTGAATGTAGATTTAAAAATAGCTGTGTTTGATATTAGGTAACATATGTGAACTTGTACAAAATGCTACTGAATGTGGATTTAATGTCATACTGATACTTTTCTAAGTTTGATATGAGGTGACATATGTATGTACTACATTATCATCCTTTTTACTTCTTACCAGGAGCTTCACAAATCATAACTTAACGTAGGTTTCAATAATATATCTTTTATAGCAATCCTTTCATGTCTATGATATGTCTTGACTTATGTCTGCAATTTCCTTTTTTTCTACCTGGAGCTTTTTTTTTTACTGAATACACCCAAAGTTGCGTGGGTGGAAAATGACTGACCCTGCAGCAACATGCTGTTGAATGATGAATACGGGGATTTCAGATAAACTCTTATGCATGGAAAAGTGAACAGCCAGGATATTATTCACATCTGCAATATTGTAAGAGTGCCTCATTAATCAACATATTCCCTTATTAAGTTTAACCTCATGGTAATGAGGACCTGACGAAGACGGATTCTCCTAACCTTCCCTTCATTAGAAGAGTTCTCTGCAAAATGTACAAGGATCACAGTCCTTTTGAATTAGAAGACGGATTCTCATAACCTTTCCTTCATTATAAGAGTTCTCCACAAAACGTACGAGGATCACTGTCCTTTTGAAGTAGACAGTTGGCGACAGTTAGTCCTCCCTTGTGGAGCTCTTGCGAGACGCTTCTTTGAACTCTTGAATAAATTGTTATTCACGGAGTTCCCCAGCTAAAGACCACATTCAGATCTACATGCGTCTAGTCCTTAAGGAGCTGTTTTAAAAATCACAAAGGCGCTGCCTTCCGCCTTTTGATGTAATTTTAAAGGTGACCCGAATGACATACCGATAGATCAACTGTTTAAAGTATGGTACAGTATTCCTCTTCTGTGTTGGCAAAAAGTCAAATAAATGCTTGGGGATCTTATCAGAAAGGTTGCCAAATCCATCTCTAGAAGAAAAGAGAATATTCAATTGGATTATTTTCGTCTCCATATTCAATGGTTACAATGCTCCTATGATCCTTAAATTGCAATGCTTCCGTATTTCATTCAACCATAGTAAGTATTACTCAATGAGAAAACATGTTTGTATGAATTATGTATATGACCTTACTGATGTTTCGAACTGCTTGCCATGTTTCCCATGACATCACAAACTCAGGTGAATAACCTGGTGGCAGGAAGGATTTCTCAACATTTTAGACACAATATAATATGTGTTTGGATATCTGTATCTATATCTATATAGCCCGTATAACCGCCCTTCGGCGTAACACACCAGCTTTGCAGGCACGCGGCGCGGCAGCAGCTGGTTATATTACACCGAAGGACCCGTAGCGTCACACCTTACTTTTGCACATCTATCTGCAAGCGTTCTTTATAACTATCCAGAGATGATGCCCCTACTGTGCTTGGTGATAACATATTCCACTCTCCAATTAAAGTTCTGGGAAAATACGAGTTTTTGAACACATCAATCCTAGGTTCACACTTGGTAACTCTTGTACTTGAAGTCATGGCTATTTCTTGTTCTTTATTGAGCTGGTATTAGATACTTATCAGTCGGTACGTCCACCAGTTTATTGGTCATTTTGTACATCATGCAAAGTCTGGACATTTTCCTTTGTCTTCAAGTGATATTTTGGAATATGGTTAATGCAATAAAGTTAGTCGCACTTTTTGCTATGGTCTATATAATACTTCGAAGTCAAGACACCAAGTGTCTGACCTGAAGTCAAATATATTGTATTTGCAATATTAAACGTATGTCAATGTCAGCTGCACTCACGATCAGCAGTGAAGAAATTGTAGGAGGCATTTAATACAATAGCCTAGAATAAGTACAATGTATTTATTTCCTAAGATGTCCTAAGTATTAATAACAGTCATATATTCAGCACTAAGGATAGACATGTTTACAACAATTTTGATCATTATTCTTTCATTTAGCATAATTTGCTATAATCATTATGATTTGGAAACAATCATTATGTATGTCAAAACATATAGACCTCTTTGACTACAGACATGCCAAGTACCAGACACTTTGCCATTACCATTATTTATCACTATTGAATTACAGTGTTTACTTTTCAATTACTTATCAAATTAGATCATTTGCATTATATAGAATAGCATCTTTCAACTAACATTACCTACACTGTATGTTGTTATTAGTTTATCAATACAGAAAGATTTGCTGTTGCAATCTGCATTACGTTGTACCTGACAGGAAAATATTGGTTTGTTTATCGATAGTAATAACAGTGGTAGTAACAGCAACTGTTAAGTGGCTGTGCAGTCTCATGAACTGGATTTTCAACCATTTTATCATTAAATGTAACTTTACAGAATAATCTCCCCATGAACATACTTGTATGTTGATAAAGGTTGGACATCCAGGTAATAAGACACACTAAATAGCAGTACTCTGGAAATGATATCCAGTTTCAAAAAACCATATCTAGTAACTTCTATATGGAAAACATACATAGCTTGGGACATTAAGAAATGAGCCTGCATTGAAATTATTGTAATTTGGCCCACAAAGGTTAGTGTACCATATCTAGAGAAAACTGACCCCCCTGGGGAAACTTGTCAATACCAGTGACACGCCACATTTGTTAATCAGGCCAACCTGCAGTCGCCAAGCCTTCTGCCTTGTTTTATCCTGGCTTAGGGAAAGTCATGATAAAGTGCACCACTCATGGCTGGTTTACCAAATCATATCATCAAGGTAGAGTTTTGTTTTTCTTTGTTCTTATATCTGCTCGCTTGAAACTTAAGGAGGGAGAAGTTACTACCATGAAATTTTAAGAATAAGATATCTTAACAAAATGATCCAACCATGTCCATTTCACACATTTCATGTACTTGCTCCACTCTTGGGTACTTTAAGTTGCTAACTTTTGGCTACTTGGTAAAATTCACTTCCTGTCAGCCTGCTGAAGAAAAGTAAGAACAAACTTGAACACACACATAGACAAATAAACAGACCAAACACAATACCTCCATTTTCTTGGAGGCGAAGACTTCTCCATTTTTACTAACTTAAAAAAAGTCTTGTATGGAAAAAGCTCTCTAAAACTACTACATATGGCTGAGCATCAACATTACATTGATTGAGCCTTCCTTCTCCACACGATTTAGCTTGTGCATGATAACTGCTACTTTGGTCATATCAGTGCCTCTCTGCAGCAATATCAGCTTCTTATAATTCAAAGCCAGAGAAGCCATTCTGATTTAAATTGCTTCAAGCCTATCATATACCCATTAAGTGAAATGATTATGTTTCACATAACAGTAGATATTGTGCTGTACTGTATGTATTATATTACACAGTGCCTCAGGTACAGCTCTTCATCTTGCTTTGACTAATGCTAGCTGTGCAAACTTGAACTTTAGAAATGTCATAGTTCATGTTATGGATGAGATGAGATTCTGAAGACAAGGCTGCATAACATGTCAGAGTTTGGGAGTATGGCTCTAGGCCAAGAAATCAAACGGATGGTTGCCCGAGATGAAATCTTCCACCCAAATAGACCGAACTTCTTTAACATTCATCGAAAAGAGTTCTGGTGACCTGGGATGACTTGCTGCAAACGCAAACCATTGCAAAGTCACATTGTACCACTACTTGTGTCACCATGTTTGAGAATGGCTGCTTAGCCTTTTTACAAATGTAAGTGTAAATGCATTTAATGTTTGCAGGGATTTACTTTGGCAGTAGCGAGAAAAATAGAATGTTCGTGATGGTTTTTAAGTCCGCCGTAGCACCGTAGACTGTAGTCTCATACAACTATAATGGAAAAATTTTTGTGGTGGTTTTAACTTAAGTTTGCATTGAAGTGGCCCCTGCAAAAACCACAAACAAAGAACCACTGCAAACATTTCTGCATTTAAAGTTCAGTAACTCAGACATCCAGGATCCACCTGCATGTCTACCTGGACATGATGAAGCTAAGTGTAAACACATTCAGACACCCATGCACTCCAGGATTTGTTTTTCCTCGTCACACCCTGTTACATGTGTATGCTGTCTGTGAGGGGTCAAGGCTATAGATGTGGCATTACCCTTGCGATATCCTCACACCTAGCAATTTCCATCACTGGTATTCCCCTGGGGATTTCTCCATCAGAACGCACAATCTGGCTGGAATTCAGGCTCCAGAATAGCCAGGTGCCATTGATCCGCATTATCCCATCATGAACTTGGTGCATGCATTGATCCATGCTGATGAGAGAGTTTATAGGTAGGAATGGTCGGACTATCTTCCCGAGCGCACTTAATATTTTACGCACTCGAACATTATAGTTCCGGAGTAAGATGGAAAGGTCACGCATTATGGCGGGAGTAAAGCCGAGATTGGCATCGGTCGAGGGCGGAGCAGCTTGGGTAATGGATGGCTGTACCGTGATAACGTCGCGGAAATTGGCCATTAATTATCGATGCAGTTTCCTTCCAGAAATTGTTTTTCTATTGATTTGGGGAAGGCTGTTACTACAAAGTGTCAAGCCAGATGGAGTGGGAACGACCAATCATGACAACGAGCTATATGTTCCAGACAACAACGGGGGATAACAAGGGGAACAGTGGGGAATCATCCGGTGCAATTATGTCATAAAGCTGCACTTTGAATCCTAACTTTCCAAGGCTCCTACCACAAATCACAGAGGGGTTGGTATAACACAAGTCATATAACTTACAGTATAAGCCTTTAGCAAAAAAATCAAATCAAATCTGTTTTATGAATCTATATATTACTCATGCACTTTGCACACCTTTAATATACATAATACAAGTCAAACTGTTGGAGATGCTTAGTGTTTGCATTTCCTGCAGTAACCTCTTTGCTTCAAAGTTAAAACCATGGCAAAAGTGTTTCTTTTGTCGTCTGCCCACCTACCCCCTTGTTAACCAGAGAGCACCCGCAAATTCTCCATTTTTTACCTACCGTGCAATTATTGAAGCCTCTATAGCATTTCCTCCCTTTTAAAGTACTTTCTCTATAGATTTTCTTGATAAGATCTAACCTTGGATGCTCCATGTACAATGTAAGGTAGAAATTTCTATTGTTACTATGTAAATCGTACTGGGAGGGTAAATAGTGTTGTCTGTATCTGATTGAGTGTTGGTAGGATTGTTTCCCTTTAAAGGCAGTGGTTACCTCATAATAACATTCATGTGCATAGATTGTAAACCTACATTTTGGACACTTCTCTATGGGTTCTTGCGATTCTTTCTCTATAGATTTTTTTTGACAAGATCTAACCTTGAATGTTCCTCGTATATGCAACGTACTGTACAAATTTGTATTGTTACCAAGTAAATTATACTGCTAAATAGTGCTGCCTTTACCTGATTGAGTGTTAATAGGATTGTTTCACTATAAAGACAACCTCATCATAATAACATTCATTATTATTATCTTTGCATATATTGTAAGCCTACATTTTGGACACTTCTCTTAGGTTTAGGCCATGTTGATTTGATTATGTGGATGACATCTGCATGTGCATCAATATTTGTTTTTTTCCCAAAAAACATTGACCATGCTGTAAATTGTGCAAAGCTGTAAAATGAGAAACATATACCATATATTGCAAAGAAATGTCAGAAAACGGATGATTATGTTGCAGAATGCCAAAGTCTATTCCAAATGCAAAGAAAAAGATGTAAAAGAACAAAATTAAGAAGTTCTTAATTTTGTTCTTTTACATCTTTTTCAACATATTGTTTAGTATCCCATACTCTGTGTGTTTACTCATTTATTCAACCCTCCTGGCCACATAGATTTCATAATGATGAAACTTTTTTGGCCAACCTTTCTTCTATTGCATACCCCTATCAGTTTTGGGGTTCCCAGATGATATCATCCTTATAATGTTATCAACACGGCCTTATCTGAAAAGCAGTTCGATCCACTGCCTTGAACTCTACGTGGCCTTTCATATCAACCAGGACCTGGGGCCCTTGTGCAGGAATATATACAGTCCATTCAAATGCAAGGACATTTTTCCCTTGCAGGGCTTGGACCCATGAACCCTGAATCGCCAGCACTAAATGTGTATTTTGTCTTCGGATTGAATAAGAATGTCAGTATCGATTCTAAACACTGGGTGCTGGGTGACCTTTGCTCAATAATAGCATACCGCTAGATGGGCTACTGATAGCCTCTGTGGCTCATTTGGCTAGAGTAGAACCATTCAATTCAGCAGGTACTCATAGCATACATGTATCATTATTAGCACACATAAGGTCTGACTAAGGATAGTATCCTGTGCTTACTTTTCATAAAAAAGATGCTAGATGCAACTGATGGAATTCTGGTGCAATAAATCCTTTGCAACCATGTTAACAAAACGAAGGTGGTTGTGGTTTTTTTAAGCTTCTCACTGCTGCTTAACCCCATGACCAAAGAAACATTTGGTGCCAAATGGATGCCTTAGCAGTGTGAGTGTTAATGATAATTCGCTGGGGTGCTTGTTATCCATTGGTGCTCTCGGTGGTGCTGAAATCTTTGTTACTGTAAATACAGAGCTTTCTTGTAGGGATGTCATAGAGTCCACTGTAATTTTTGCCCTATTTTGAATAAAAACAAAACAGTTTCATTCCCCCCTGACAAAAGGGGGAATATGCCATGTGGTAGCCTAGTGTAGTGATACTGCGCTAACACACTATATTACACTTCTTGAATACAGGATCAAAAGGGCTGTTGGCTATGATATCACATTTTCACACTTCATGTCTTTCTACAGGCTTTATGGTGACTCTTTGTAGTCTGAAAATGTAAGGATTTTGTAATACTCTTGCCTTAGATTTTTAGTATGCAGTGTTATGTATTTGCTGTAGCCTTGTACAATATTCTAATGATGTACTCTCCTGTGTTTCTGCAGACTCTGGTGTGTGACGTAAATGCAATCACTAATGATGGCGAGCACAGATGGACACAGGTACGGTACTGCAACTCTACTCTGTTCCCAACTAGTTGATGTTCCTTCTGATACTGGATTAGGCCTTGGAAAATAAATGTGGTGTTTCCAATACTGGTCTTGAAAAATTAGGGTCAGTAGGATGGGACTCTCCTTTTTTTTTCCTTTTTTTAAAATTTAGGCTATAGTGATGCAACAAAATGTAAAATTGAAATGCGTGTGGATTCTGGTATTTTCAATATCTTATTCTAATTATACGCACTCAGAAATGCATTGTATAAGCACAGTTTTATGTTTAAACAGAAATGACAAGAGTATGTTGGAAGAAATCTCCATCACTCTGTATTTGAGCCTGGGTACCCTATTAAGTTTTCTGTGGCTCCCATACGAAAAAAAATGTCAGTGTATTTCCATGCATTAGTGGAGTGTATGGGAGCTAACAAGGATGGCACACACAGGATAGTTATTGATTCCAAAAAGATCTAGGGAAACACAACTTTTGTTTTACCTTTGCCATAAGTGGGAGAAACTTAGGGTGAAACTTTGAAGTGTTTGTGCAGACTGGTAATGCATCAAGCCTTGAGGAATTAGGTAGGTAGAATGACAGTGTAATCTGTAAACTCCTGGGTACACACTTGGCCAGAGTGCCTGGTAATTACTTGGATGGAGTCCAAGTGCTATAAAGAGATACACGACTTGGTGATGGACACAACCTGGACGGGTTAAGCCCCAAAATTGAAAGTGTGTCCTGATGGTAATGACTATTGACGTTTTCGTGTAGCCAGTTAATAACCTTGAACGTACGTGCTACACCACTGCTTTTATTCCCCAAAATATAGCATTGTAAAAATGTGTAATTGTACATCTCTACCCGACAAGAACAAACAGATATATATGAAGACAATGCTTCCTGATTTTGTAGGTGAAACCTTTTTGGTAAACTGTAAAATTGCAACATATAAATCTTACAGCATACTTTTGGCCCACATTATACATGTATTTTGTGACTGATGCATGTATTTTGATGGTCATTATCACAAAGCTCTCTGTGCCATAATAGCCATGTCACAAAAAAACAATTTTAATTTTTTGAAATTCCCAAAACTGCATTATACATGTACCACATATACTTGTCAGTAGAGTAACTGATTTTGAGTGTGAAATACTTTCCAACGATGTTTTAATTTTGGTCACAACTGTGCAAGCAGGTTGTATAGGGTCATTCCATCCTGTGTTCCTATCAGAGGTCATGAGCACAAACACCAGCAGCCAGCCAAGGTCAAAGCTGTCCAGCCGGATCTTATTTGTGTAACTTGAAGACGAACTTTAATCTTGTTCAGCTCAAATTGGCTCAAACTAAACGGCGCAGGGCAAATGAACTGCAACATTTGGTGAGAATGGCCCAAAATGAGTTCTAGTGAAGCTAACCTCCGCTGGGAAATCAGGGCTCTAGTTGGATGTCCAGCTCTTCATTTTGTTACATGCTAAAGGATTAGGATTTCCAGTTGAAGTTTATACTAAAAGTCATTCCTAATAATGTTGTGCAGAAGTGACCAGGTTAACACTAGAATTGCAGGTTTTTGTTCTCTATTGTAAGTGAACTTTGTATTATATTTTCTTAACAGCTGGAATGTCATTCCAATTTATCTGTAAATGACAAGTCATGCACCACTTGCATGCATTATCAGCAAATCAAAAATGGTGTGCAGTGTAGCCACTCCATGGCAAGTCAAAAAGTTCATCAGAGTGACATCCTGACAATGTAAGACACTTGGCTGTGTGCAGCTAATAGCACAGATTATGATGACTTAAAAGTTCTGAAACCTTGGCATTTGTGGAAGATTACTCCAAGATGCACTTAGGACCTTACCTTTTTTAATTATAAAGGGTAAAGATAGACCATATCTGGCCTTTACAGGCCATATGTTATCTCACAGCTGTGCAAGTAATGCAAGAAGGTAATGATTTACAGTTATCAGATAGAAATACAGAGAGGGTCAACATTGGAAAGTCCCCCTTTACATTTTTCCCCCAGACTTTCTGTCTACAGTGTAGCTTTACAAGATTAAAGGCTAATTCCTTCTTCACAAAAGAGCTAAATATGACCATGCAATTTAGGCTGGCCAAAGATTCTCATCTCTTAGATGGACAAATGATATTTTGTTCCTTCAGACTGAGGTAGAAGATGCAGATTTCTATGGGATGTCGTAACACAAAATGAGGAACCAAATGTGATATTTAATACATTTTTGGTTAAACTTTTACAAGTACAGGTACCATAATATTGATAGTACTGTACAAAGGCAAATTGACTACATAGGTACCAGGCCTGGGATTGAAATCCTGGACTTTTTTAAAATTCAAGATGTAATGCAAGCATCATCATTTGAAAGCATCTTTATATTATCCATATGTATGCTGCACAGAAATGTAAGAGGGTATTTTCTACATCACTGGGTATTTTCCTTTCAGTTTACCGGGATATGATTTTATTGTGTTGGGCACCTTATAAGTATATTTTATAACATTTTTCTGTATACATCTAATAGCATTTTTGCTATTTGATTCTTGTTGATATATGATTTGAGTTCAATTCAATATAGTCTATATATCTAAGGATGTGTGCATCTCTCTCTCACTGAATAATAACAGTTTTGCTCTTCGTTTCTCGTTCAATTCAACATGACCTACATCTAATGACATGTTCATCCCTCTCTCCAGGACGACAAGCATGAGTTAGAGAAGCAGCTGGTCCTGGCCACGGCCGAGCCGCTCTGTCTGGACCCGTCTCCCGTGGTGGCCGTGGTCAGCAACAGGATCCAGCATCACAGGCTCAAGTTCTCAACTAAACCTCTCAAGAGGTCAGTATAACATCAAAGTGTTGTTTACTTTCACAATGTACGAAGTTCAAAAGTCATTAGTGAAAAACAGACTGTCCCTTCTTCTAACCTTCCTTTTACCAAACCCCCTTGTTTTAGTGGAAACTCCCAGGACAAACTCTCTCAAGAGGTCAGTATGACATCAAAGTTTACTTTCAAAAGGTGGTTGTTGGATGTCCAACCACTCTACTTCCATCAGGTACAAAGTGCAAAATAGTGGAGAGGTTATTAGTGACCCTTTGTGAGTTTGTCCCTTTTCTAACACTCCTTTTACCAAACCCCCTTGTTTTGGGAACTCCCAGGACAAACTCTCCCCTTCGCTGTCAGTATGCCATCACCCTCTCAAAGTGTTGTTTACTTTCACAGGCTACAAAGTGCAAAATAGTGAAGAAGTCATTAGTGAGAAACACACCGTCCCTTTTTTAAACACTCCTTTTACCAAATCTCCTTATTTTAGTGGAAACTCCCGGGACAAACTCTCTTTAGCTGCCAGTATGCCATGACATGCTCAAAGTGTTGTATTCTTTCACAAGATACCGTGCAAGGTAAAGTGCAAAAAAGTAGAGGAGACACTCTGTCCCTTTTTGAACACTCCTTTTACCAATCCCCCTTGTTTGGAACCTCCCAGGACAAGCTCTCCCTTTTCGGCTTAAGTCACATTTCTAAACTGGGGCCTGGCCGGGATGTTTCTGGAAACGAAAAATAGAAATGTATGTATTACGTAAAATTTTACGTACACAAATAACGCCCACCACTATTCTCTCTACATCATGTGTAGTTTGACATCTATTATATCATACTTTTCGTTCCTGAAAGCTGCCGGATGTGGCGCTGGTTTGGAAATGTGACGTAGGCCTTAGCTGGCATCACTCAGCTCATCACATCGGTCAGCAAACTTCAGAGTTACCACCGATGTCTTGTACATCACTGCAGGACTATTAGAGTTCAGCAGATGTTAGCAGATTACTGATCCCTGCCCATGTAATACGATAAAATAGTGAAAATAAGCTTGACTCTCTGGCAATTCAATGACACGCAACGACCCTCTGGCCATCAACAAGTTTGGTGGAACGTCATTATCAGTGTAATGGCGGCTTTAAACTTTAAAAGTACATTGTGTGTGCTGTCTGACCTGTTTGAAAACTAGCCACCAATTACCAGCCAGCCACAAGCCACCTGCACCTGCACCAAGATGATCCCCTCACCCCAGTGCCTGAGTCCTCAACCAAATGGGGTTTGGCAATCACAAGAAGAATAAGATGAAGAGATTTAGTACACAGTCTAACATGATCGTGGTATAACCCCAGCAGTGCTGTAATACACCGTATGAATCTACTACTACTAACATCTCAGGTAGAGTCCACTACCTTACAGTGATTTATCACCAAGACCATGAACGCTACAGCTTCCCTTGTACATGTACATGAACTTGGATGTATATCTCAACCTACAAGTATTAGACCTTTATGTGTCACACCGTGATGGGTGCGGTAGATTGCACGGCATCCTGAAAGGTCAATCATGGCCAGTCAATCTCCCCGGCGGATAGACCCTGACTTTTGACCTATAATGCACAAAGGTCAGTGTACAGCTACCATGCATCATCCCCCACAAAATTATTATAAATAGCGCGACGCAAGGAAGCAGAAAACAATTCTGTTCACGACCACGTCTTGACCTAAATATCGTAATACGCCCGTATTGATTTTTTCAGAACGTGGAAAATGACGGATTTGGCTTCATTCCGTCCGCAAGGAAATTTCCCATACTTTGACCCCTCCTAAGACTCGTTAGATGTAAAAGGCTCCTGTGGAATAATGTAGCGTGGATTATTGTTCCCCAGTTGGTACTAGGGAAGCAATTGTTGCGGCAATAGGGGGCATTAGTCTTCACCGCAGCTGTGTAACACGTAGCAATTTTGACCTATCGTCGGGCATAAATTTGCCATCTTGCGTGGGTGCAATGAGTATGTACATGTACCTGTACTGTTCAGGATACATGTACTTCATTAATTATCAAATGCTGTTCCATGATGCTAATATTCAAGGCAAAATTACACACATTTACATGACTTTTATACAATGTGTATACAGTATAGACCTGATTTGAAATGTAGCATATAAGTATAGCAAGTAAGAAGTACAAATGTAGGGGTTTCCTTTTCCTTAGCCCTTGGGCCACACCACTTTGCAAGCACAGATAACTGTAACAGCAGTTGGCTTAAGTTCACTGGTGTGTTCAACCCCCATACTCTTCCCATAAGTGCAGAATACTAGGTATGAAGGAACAATTTCATAAGTCTTTGGTTTGGTCAGAGAATCGGACATACTGCCTACTGCATGCCAAGCAAGAAATCCACCCACTAGCTATATAGGCTATCACTGCAGTGACTGCACCCTCTAAGTGATTTCTGTATTGCTCATTGGTGCTCATCAAAACAGAATATGATAGCCAGAATTCTCTTGATGTTCAAAATAAAGGACAAATTGGAAACTGTGGAAACCAGAGTCTTAGCCCTTAGGCCACACCACTGTGCAAGCACAGATAATACTACAGCAGTTGGCTAAGTTCACTGGTGTGTTCAACCCTTATACTCTTCCCATAAGTGCTGAATACTAAGTGTATGAATTTAAAGTACCATTTCTTAAGTCTTCAGTATTGGTCTGATAGAGAATCAAACCTGCTACCAGGGTACCGCATGCCAAACAGGCAATCCACCCACTAGGCTATCGCTGCAGTGCCTGCACCCTTTAAGTGATTTCTGTATTGCCCATTGATACTCATCAAAACGGAATACGATAGCCAAAATACTTTAGATGCTCAAAATAAAGGACAAATTGGATACCGTGGAAACCAGAGTCCTGTTACAAAATTGCCTTTTATCTTGATATGTGATTGATTCTGCTGTAACCAATACAAGACAGCACCTGGGCACATGATCTGGAATAAAATTTTATACCCAAGAGTTATTGCTTCAAACCCAGAAGTTAGAGGAGTTGTGGTACTGCATATGATTGAACATGTCATCATTTATGTTGTACATGCACTCATTAACTGCTGCAATATGCTGCACCACTTACACTAGTCATAGCTATCAATTTGAAACCTGATGAAAATATGTCATTATATCAACTGTGTAGGAAGTTAATGTTAAGCAATTACAATATAATGGGATGATTGTGTGTGCTTCCTTACCAGACTGATGAAAGAATTATTGATATTATGAAAATTGTGAAGTTTGTGTTTGAGACTCAATTAACACATTGTGAGCAGAAGAATACACAGGTACCAAATTTAATGTTTTTGTTGCAATAAGGCGATAAACAGCTACAGGATGTTGATAATAGTCTGAGGATATTCCCTTGTTATCCTACAACCCAAAATTTCACAATGGTTCAGTCCAACAACCCAATGGCTGGTAGATCTGTGTTCCCCCTTTCAACCGGTTCCTAAAATATGTCGAGTTGTCACAACCAAACATACAGATTCTGAATGCAAAATGTTTCATGAGCATTAAACTCTGATAAACAAGTGATTTTCATGAGCATTAAACTCTGATAAACAAGTGATGTGCTTAAAGTTTAGCTCCTAGCAAATCCACTCATCTCTGCATCTCACCTTTTTCTGCCACCTTTAAGGATAGACACAGTACAAGATCCATCTCCTTGCTGTTAGATCTGAACTTTAAGGTCTTTATGAAAAGAGCATCTTATGTCGTATATAATAGAACTGCATGAATCACTGTCACTTCTGACCTCCCCCACTGTCTTCTAGATCACATTAATGCTTTATCACGCAAACGGCACGGTTTACCCATTCTCCAAAAGGACTGCCGCATCATTTAATGCTGCCCTTCCATCCAATGCTCACAAATCTTCACAAATTTTACATCTTGAAAGATTTTTGGATGAAAGACACTCATCTGTATCATTCCATGCAATGTCATAATTCATTGTACAATTTAAGAAATGAAGAAATATTGAATGGAAGTATTAAGAATGGCACGTTTTACCCATTTTCCAAAGAGACTGCCGCACCTGTCCTTCTATCCAATGCTCACAAATCTTGAAAGAGTTTTATATGAAAGACATCTGTATCGTTCCATGTGATGTTTTCATTCCTTGTGCGATTTAAGAAATGAAAAATTTTTTGAATGGAAGTATTAAGAACGGCACGTTTTGCCCATTCTCCAAAGAGACTGCCGCATCATTTAATGCTGCCATTCCATCCAATGCTCACAAATCTTGAAAGAGTTTTATATAAAGGACATCTGTATCGTTTCATGCGATGTTGTTATTCCTTGTACGATTTAAGAAGTGAGGAAATATTGAATTGGAGTATCAAGAATAGCACGGTTTGCCCATTCTCCAAAGGGACTGCCGCATCATTTAATGCTGCCCTTCCAACCACTGCTCACAAATCTTGAAAGAGTTTTATATGAAAGACATCTGTATCATTCCATGTGATGTTGTCATTCCTTGTACGATTTAAGAAATGATTGAATGAAAGTCTTAAGAATGGCACGGTTTACCCATTCTCCAAAGGGACTGCCGCATCATTTAATGCTGCCCTTTCATCCACTTAAGAAATGAATGGAAGGATTTAGAACAGCGCAGTTACCCCATCCTCAAAAGGACGCTCACATAATTTAATGCTGTCTTTCGCTCTACCGCTCACAAATCATTTTGAACTCCCCTCCTTCAAAGAGTTTTAGATGAAAGACATCTGTATCATTCCATACAAATCATTATACATTGTACAGTTTAAGGATTGAAGAAGAATTCGATGGAAGGATATACATGTTGAATGGTGCAGTTACCCCATCCTCAAAATAGCGCTCACATCATTTAATGCTGTCCTGCCCTTTGCCGCTCAGAAATCATTTTGAATTCTACCCCTTCAAAGAATTTTAGATGAAAGGTGCCATTCCTTGCATGAGTTACTGTGGGATCTACTATAATAGACATTGGTATCATGATATGCTGTTTGAAGTTTGCATATCTTTGTTGTGTCACAAATCATGTATCTAAGTTCATGAAACATTGAACTATGACGTAAGCGACGTCAACACTATAGAAAGCATATTATACATATTGTATGATATAAGGGTCCATAATATATGGGGTCAAGAAAGGATGTAGGAATGATCGGCATTTATTTCTTCATGGTAGTGAGGCACGCTGTGGGTGGTGCTTGTGACAAACTAGCACATGCATATACAAAGTTGAACATAACACAGCAATAGCCTACTGGGTAGAGTGCCTTTTTGCATACAGTAGATTGCAGGTTGGATTTCCTGACGTTACCCCTTAGCCGTTACCGTCGTACCAGTGACTTACAAAATGGAACATCCGCCTTACACACGGCACAGAACTACCAGCTGACTAACAATATATGTGAGAGGACACTTAGCTAAAATAGGAATTAAGAAGACACTTAGCTAAAATTTATAAGAGGCTGATCAAAGAAGAGCAGATTATTGTACAATGCTTAACTTTCTTGCAACACAAAGGTGTACATGGATCAAATTTTCAATGACTACTGTTGCTCCTTCAGGATCAGTATTGATGACTAATCACATGCACTTCAGAACGTAAACTCGTGATCTTATTAACACGTGATCTTTCAGATGCATAATGTCAACAATTGGACAAACGTGCCAGGAAGTTTATAACACCCCAAGTCTCTGTTCAGTGATGGCTGGAGTGCCATGATGTATATAGCCTCCTTTATACCTCTTACAAAGTAGTCCTGTTCAGTGTCCAGTGTCCATTGAAACGTTATTGGCCGGTAATTCATGCACCACTGCAGTATAACAGGCATGCTTTGCAATTTAAATGTCAGATTTCCCGATCTCTCCATTTCCAAACTTGCCACTCACAAAGCAATCATTCTGCACCTTGTTTCTGACATGTTTGAAGGTGTTCAGCCAAGTGGAAATAATTGAAATTTAACTATGTATAGGAATTTTGATATGCATGGAAGTTTCATCTTCCGTGAAGATGATCCTCATGTTGTGCACTAGACTGGAACTGCCAAAGACAGAAGTCTATTAGACAACTGACATTGCTTCCATTCTTAAACATCTGATGTTGTCATCCGCAGGGATAAAGAAGTATTAGTCACCAATGATAAGAAAACACTGTGGAATCAGTTCAATAGGATCCCAGGTAATTGAGTTATCCGAGGCGTCGGAATAGATGTATGATGGATGTAACGCTCTTCTCTAATGCTCCATCTTCTAGGAGAGGCTTTTGGAAGGGAACCAAAGTTGTATAGCTTGTGGGGTTAGGCAGCTGTGAGAAAATTGAAGGCCAGATTGTCAAGAATGAGACCTACATTTCTTCTTTGAAGTTGACATGGATTTCAGGCCAGGGGAAACGAATTTGAACACACAACGAGACCGACAAACAAACACACAGAACAATAAATAGTTTCTGGAAGGTAATTATGTAGCACAATAATCATAATAATGCTACATGATTCAGCACCAAGGACAGAGGCAAAGGTTTGAAAAATGCAGGTGACACTAATCAAACAATGGTAACAGGCATAGAAAAGATCTTGCACGAGTAACTTTCTGAGTCAGTTTACATCTCGAGTGCATGATGATTATTTAAGAAACTATGTTAAGTATGAGTGTAAAAAGTCATTGCGTTTATGCGCTAATTTGTAATGAAATAGCCTTAATAGATAGCCTTGTAACAAGGAGGAAATTCTGGTGTACTTGTGTTGCCCACGAAAACTTTCCTGAATAAAACATTGAGAAGCACTCTTTACCCAAGTCATAGTATCAGTCTAACAGACACTCTGGAGACTTCTAAGGTACAGAGACATGTATATAGAGACCACAGCAATAGATTAAAACTCGGTACTCCATCTTCACAGTAAGTGTCTTCCTGCTATTCTATAAGTACTTCGGTAAATTGAAAGCCAACCCAGACCTTTCTCAAGTTGTCATGATTACGATTGATAGGCAGCTTCTCTTCCTGGAGTCAGCAAGTCCGTGGTTTACCTAAATTTAAATGGACATGACTGTATATCAAGATTTTATGACAAACTGTGGTGTTGGTGTGTGTTAAAGGATTGTGGCTGTATACAAAGTCTAAGACTTGTAATCTTTTTTGGGGGAAGGTTACCTTTGATACATGGTATTCATAATTTGATTTGATGTGTTACTTTAGGTGTAAAATGCATATAGCCAGGTCTATTCACATTGCTAGCCAAACTCTATTTTGACTGTAGTTATATACGTATACAAGGCACACACAATGTATTAATATTAGTCACAGTAAATGTTTATGGTATTCATAAAGCCCAAGACTTAGGTACATGTACATGTATCTTGGCAGGAAAGCTGTTCAGTTACTCATAGTATCTTATCAACTCCCTTCAGCTACATGTATGCACAGCCATACACGCAGCAGGAAGAAAATGCTACAGAAGTCTTACACTCCTAGTCAAAGGTGATCATCAGTATAGTAACATCCATTTGTTAGCCCTGTCTTAACTAATGTTAGTTCACAAATGAGGTCTTACATGAAAAAGATCCTATCTTTCTACAGCTTTAAGGTTTAGAATAGAACCACAAATCTTGTGTTCAGGAGAGCCTTTGGTGAGTTAATTACCTTCTAGGGCAAGGCAGATGTGACCTTGTGCTATAATTAATGTTTAGTCCTTGGTATGTTTGAAAAATTATAATGTGGAATACTTTGTGAACAACAGTGGCTTTTAAAATGAAAGCCAAGCAAAACTTTTCCACTTGGCTTTGATTCTGTCAGCCACTGTGTTAGAAATGTTTTCCACAAAATAAGATTTTGTTTCTGGCTTACCTGTGCTTGTGTGTGTTTGTTTGTGTGTGTGTGTGTGTGTGTGTCTCTGTGTGTGTGTGTGTGTGTGCATGTGCGTGTGTGTGAGCATGTGCATGCATGTGAGTGTGTGTGTGTGTGTGTGTGGCACTAAAAAGGTTGCTAAACAGTATGACTAAGGGGGTGAAGTCTGCCATCTCAGATTCCCATATTTATCCAGTTTCCTTGCTAGTTGTAATATGTACAATGACTCATTTGTATCCCAAAACATGAATACATGTCATTAAACACACAATCGATGAAAGATATATTAATATGTTTGATACGAATGTAGGCATACACATTTCTATCCAACACAAATGAAATACAGCAGTTATTAACTGTTAATGTTCCTTTGAAGAGCAGAAAGGTGACTGGCAACTAATGGCTTCATGTTGATGTAGGACATTGAACCTAAGAAACTAAAATTAGCTGCGAGTGAAATCAGCGGCAGGTAAAGACAGCCGTAATGAGAAGCAAAATGAGATCTGATAGAAGGATTGACTCAGACACTTTCTAGAAGTCTTAGATGAGGAACCATTTAGACAGTGTGTATCAGATGGTGGCGCTGATGGCATTATTGCTTTTACTGAATACTGTGATGACAGGCAATGATTCTCCACTCAGTATTTGGCCTTGACTGAGATAGGGGCCAAGATAGGAGTTTGGGGGATTTTAATTTGGTATTTCAGCAGGAGTATTCAGCCCTGAATATGTGTACATGTTCAAATGTCAGTCATGCATGTTTTATCCTGTCCATGTCAACTTCCATTTGTAACTGTCCTTGTCTGTCAGCAGGGCTGGCCCTTTGTAATAGCCACAGGCTAGTTGGGCAACCCTGGCTGTGTGTGCTGGACAGCGAAATCAATAGATAAATGCATCTTTTATACAAGCTCAGGAAATCAGCAACAACATACATACATGCATTGTATTTTCTGGATCTATAAGATGACGTATAACATTGTCCTATAACAGGAATCCAACCCGGAATACCAGGAATCATACCTGGAATACCACCAGGAATCCAATCAGGAATACCAGGAATCAAACCAGGAATCAAACCAGTGACCTCTTGGTTTTATTCCTAGTATTCCTGGCTAGACATTGTGTTCTTGGGAAAGGTCTTTTAACTGTCCTCACTCCACCCAGGTGTAATAAATGGGTACTTGACTTGGGTTGGGAAGGTAAAAGGCAGTGCAAAAAGAGGATAGG
This sequence comes from Branchiostoma floridae, assembly GCF_000003815.2. Lineage (NCBI taxonomy): Eukaryota > Metazoa > Chordata > Leptocardii > Amphioxiformes > Branchiostomatidae > Branchiostoma > Branchiostoma floridae. The sequence goes on along the minus strand of NC_049985.1, from coordinate 5,937,257 downwards.
ACACTGCCTTCCAATACTGAGCCCTAGACATAGTGGACAACAACTCACTGCCCCTACATCCTTTAAAAAAGGCTATGGGACTACCTTTACCTTTTCAACCATGGATTATGTCATCAGTATTCAAATTGCAGGGGCACAAAGGAACTAGAAGCCGCAATGAATAATTATGAAGAAATCAACCCAATACTAGAGCACGAAATGCCAATAATGCATAATTAAAGACCTTTTTATCTGACACTTACCCCCGTAATCTAGCGAACTTTAATGCTGGCACATTGACTGATGAGAAAAGGTTAGCACTGATAGGGTAAAGACTCTGCTGATGGATGACTCTGTCTTTGTCTCCTTAAGAAGACTCCCACTGGTCAAACTGCTGGATCAACCGGTACTGTAATTGTAAATCCTGAAATGTTCCCGATGGTTTTATTTTCAGTGGGCAGGGGAAAAAAGACGCATACCAAGACAAACAAACACGCTGAAAACAATGAATACATGTACTAGTACACTTTCTTGGAAGTAATCGAGTAGCAATATAGTTTAAGACTCGTAATAATGCTACATGATTCAGCACCAAGGACAGGGACAAAAGTTTGAAAAATGCAGGCGACACTGATCAACTGTCATTAAAGGCATAGAAAAAAATTGCATGGACAACTTTGTGTCAATTAATATCTAGAATCCATTAATGATTATCAAAAATTTGTACATAGTCACAAGTTCAGCACAGTATGTGTTGTGTGTTGCCATTTGGAAACAGACACCTGTCGCAGCTGAGCTACAACTCAGTCCCTCATCACCTTGACCTTCTCAGCTGACTACGAAGTGGAAAATCTATTTCTTGGATCACCGGGTCCCACACTGCCGGAGAGTTGAGGAGCATCGATCTTTCGGTTGCAAATGTCAGAAGCAGTTCACTCCTCTTCTTTTCATTAGACCCCCAAAAGGCATCTATTATGGCTTCATTTGCGCAAAATTTGGGTGTGGCCCCCAGTAAATCATATTAGTTTTTAATATTCGCAGTGCCAGCATGATGACTGTGCAACCTTAGCTTGAACTTATTGAATATATATTAATGAGTTTTGTGAAATGTCATTGATTTATTTGAAAGACAGTGTCATAAATTTCAAGGTTGCAACTATTTATGTCTGGCTAAGTCCAACTGAACTACAGTATTAGTTTGAAGGAAGTGTCATGAATTTGAATGCTGCACTGCCTAACCCTTAAGCACATTTCAATGTAATTGTATTTACGAGGGGTGATCAATAATTCCTCGGCCTCGCCCAGAAATGATAAGCAAAACTTATATTTCGAAGCATAGATGTCAAGTATAAAGTCTTATATGAATGTGTACCAAATTTCAAATTAGTGTGATCATTACTTTGCAGGCGACACCCAGTAACGTTAGGTAAGGGAGAAGGAAAAAAATGTGGACAATTGAGCTGCGACCTGAGGTGTGCGGGTCGACTTGTGCTGCTGGAAGTTATGCACCCACTTCTTTCTGCTTGAAATAGGAAGAGAATCATTATCAAACATTTTGACAATGTCTTTTGTTAATGACAAAGAATTTACGGCATGGGGAACTCGACATACATGTCTGATCACAGTTCACCCTTGTTTTTCTCGCCACTTACCGTCTAATTTTCAAAAAACGAATGCCTGGAAAGTAATGACTGCAATGAAAATTTGGGGGATATTGATAAAAGACATCAAACTATGAAGATATGCTTCGAAATCTGAGTTATGCTTATTATTTCTGGGTGAGGCCGACAACTTATTGATCACCCCTCGTACTTCTATTGTCTTCTGTAACCGTATTCAGATGTGCCGAAAGATTCAGCCAGCAGATGATCAATATTACATTTTATGATATTTTGATGACCAAAGATAATTATAATTATATATAATTATAAGACCAAACTTAATTATGTTTCTTGTGTCTAGTCAATGCCACAATAGATTTTGTTCTTTGTATGTTTTCGCCAGACGGCACTAAAATTTCAACATTGCATTTTATCATCTCAAGACTAAATGATTGTATGATAATCATGCAATAATTTATTCTGTCTTTCTATTTTCTATGATTAAGTAGATGAGCCAAAAGATTCAGTCAAACTGCAGTGACAGTCAATGATGCATTGTAGAATATGGCAGCAATGATTTGACAGCTAGTATAAGACTAAAAGATTGTATAATAATTGTACAGTGAATGAATTTCTTTGGACCAGGTCTTCTTTTGTCTTCTATAACTACACAGATGTGCCAAAAGGTACAACCAGACATAGAATCTTGTAATCATTTGACAGTTCTAAGTTAGACTTAACGATTATATGATAATCAAACGATAAATTCATTCTGTCTTTTATAACTGGTGCATAGATGTTTCA